>NC_091333.1:33119230-33359214 GCF_038502225.1 Cherax quadricarinatus | reverse complement strand
TTCAGGTTGTGATTGGTTAACGAGGGATGTGGTGTCGCTTCCGGTTGGCCGGGGTGGCCTGGGGCTAATGAATCTGCATAATAGGATGTTAGGCATGTATGTCAAGCATAGCTACTTGAGAGAGGGTAGAATGGCCGGCACGGGTTTGACCTGGATAAGACGGGACTTGGTACGTTGGTTGACCGGCACGGATGTAAAGAGATGTGAGGACATGTTGAGGATGTTAATTTATGTAAAAGATCCACGCAAGATCAAGATCGGCAAACTGGCACTGGTAGAGGGCAGGGAGGTAGTGGCTAAGGTGGAGGGAATATATCCAATGTATGCATGGAAGGACATATGGGGTCGTTTAAAAGCATTACGGTTACGAGCCAAGGTCAGGGAAATAATGTTTAAATTTTTACATAATATACTGCCGTCCGGGGAAGTTTTAGCGAATAGGCGCGTGCAGGAGGGGAGCTGTGTTGTGTGTGTGGAGATCCTGATACGGTCTTTCATGCAGTTTATTTCTGTAAGAGATTGGAACACGTAAGGTTGTGGTTTGGTAGGGTTTTAAGAATGGTGGGTGGGGGTGGGTTTAGTGTCTTAAGAGCTTTAAGTTTAGATGTGGGGGGGGGTCGAAACACCGGTACAGAATGCAATCGGATATTTAGTGACGGATTTTGTATATACGTCATGGGTATATAGGCATTTATCTGTGAGGGAGAGAATCAGAGCACTGGTAGCGATATTTTATGGTACACAGCAGAGAAATAAAGACATTACGGGAAACAGATGGTTTTTCTTATTTTCAAAGGGATATTGTAGATTCAGGGTCAGGGATTTATGGGAGTTAATACCTTAAAGGGTACACGAGGCTGGCTTCTTGAATATGTGTGAGTGAAGGTGGCATACGATTGGTATGGCTGTGGTATAATGTATAAATGCTAGGTATGATCGTTAGTTAGGATGATGTTTTATTCAAACAAATATATATACTATTGCTTGGATACTAATTTTTGTTCTTAAATTGACGTGGTTAAGAGAGTGGGTCTCTTGTGAAGCAAACTCATGTACTGCATGACAGGTGTTATGTAAAAGCACCTCCTGCAACTTATATATATAATTTTTCATTTTATACTTTCCTTGTATCAGCCATGTGGCTGATACCTGGTAACGTTCTGCTTGGGGTCTCCTGGGACACATGTTTGGAATATGACCAGATATGAGGGTAACAATTTATGTTTTCTGCACGTAGTCCCATTACCCGTATTTGATCACTGTTGTGCATGCGATGATTAGTGTAACTGTTTCCTTTGACAGTTTAGTGGATGTATCCATCTTTTTCTTGTGTGTGTATTATGTGTACATAATCTCTCATAATGTGTGTGTGTATATGTGGTAAGAATGTGGTGTGTGTATGTTGCATAATGTTACTTGTTTGGCAATTCAGAATTATCTCATGCTATTAAGTGGAACCCTTTGTGTAATGTACTGAATATTTTTGTATCTTTGCAGTTGTCCAGTAAATTGACTACCAGTTTCATTACATATCGTTCGTTTTTGGATATTTTGTTATATATGCACTTGTTTATGTATAATGTTTGTATAAAGGTTTTATTGACATAAAATCAAACACTAAGGCATATTATTGATGAATAGTTTCTCTTTGTTTATAATGTATATAATATGTTTTTAATTAAGGTAACGAAGAATGTGTATATTCTTGTTTTACCTTAGGCTAGGTATATAATGCACAGGGGACGGGCGATAATTTATAACCGTTCTAGCGTATATATTGATAATTGTATTTATACTTTCTATGAATGAAATGACATGTAATCCTATGTTTATTTAATGTATTGTATTGTTTTAAATAAATATAAAAAAAAATATCTATATTTCACCTTATTTTTCATTTTCAATTATTGTTGTTGTTGTTGTTGTTGTTAAAACTAACGCGTAAGATTTAATGTCTTTATTATGGAGACGTGTCGCCAGCCAGTGACTTTACCAGTACAATACATACGTAAAATAATACAGGATGAAAGTTCTCAGCCTGTAAATGAGTTCATGCAGGATGAAAGTTCTCAGCCTGTAAATGAGTTCATGCAGGATGAAAGTTCTCAGCCTGTAAATGAGTTCATGCAGGATGAAAGTTCTCAGCCTGTAAATGAGTTCATGCAGGATGAAAGTTCTCAGCCTGTAAATGAGTTCATGCAGGATGAAAGTTCTCAGCCTGTAAATGAGTTCATGCAGGATGAAAGTTCTCAGCCTGTAAATGAGTTCATGCAGGATGAAAGTTCTCAGCCTGTAAATGAGTTCATGCAGGATGAAAGTTCTCAGCCTGTAAATGAGTTCATGCAGGATGAAAGCTCTTAACATGTAAATGACACGAATAAAAATAAAAGTTTATAACCTGTAAATTGAAGTGTATAAAGCAATGTGTTGGGTAGCCAAAACTATGAGCTAAGATGTGCAACAAGCAGTTCCCGGTGCCCTTGCCAAGTGGCGAGCGTCACAAGTGAATGCGCAATAACTCCAGTAACCACTAGAAAAATATTTAACCACAATACAATACCTGTACACTAAATTATTAATACTGTAGCTACCTGTATACTGTATTGTTAATACAGTAGCTACCTGTATTATTTAATGTTGATAGACTTGCTATCAGTGTACAGTAATGTTAATACATCAGCTACCTGCATACCGTAATGTTAATATAGAAGGAGCCTGAATATTGTAATGTTAATTTTTTTTATTTTATTTAAAACTCAGGTACAAAACATATGGAATTGCCTGAGCTTGCTACCATCTGCAGCTCATAAGACTGCCATCCCCACGAGCCCCTTTGGGGTGGGGCAGATGGCAGACCAGAGGCCTAGCTTCTCTCTACGAGCCCCGTGAGGGCGTGGAATGTTGCTAGGCCTGGGGACAGTTGGTCCCAAAGATGAGGGGGTACTTGTACCTCCTCCCATGGGAGACTTACGTCTCGAGACGCTCCCCAGATAGGGAGCCAAGGCCGGGTCACCACTACTTGGAAAAGACCCGGGCCGGGAGAGTACCGGCGAATAAAAAAAAAATCATATGGGTACATAAATTAATATGTAACAAGATACACGCAGTGAGCAATAATCTACAGTGACTACACAAACTACTGAAAGAAGCTAATTTATAATGACATCAGAACTGACTTCATTCAAATCGAACACTGCTTGTACGTACTGTGCTTCACATGAACACTGCTTGTACGTACTGTGCTTCACATGAACACTGCTTGTACGTACTGTGCTTCACATGAACACTGCTTGTACGTACTGTGCTTCACATGAACACTGCTTGTACGTACTGTGCTTCACATGAACAGATGGTCATACAAAAAACGATAAATTCCTACTCAGTAATGCTTACACTCCCCCCCCCCACCCCGTGAAAACATTCCACTTTCACATTACTATACACAGTGACAAATGCCTTATACTTAAACATTTATAGAGCTTTAAAAACTTCAATGACAAAATATATAAACACAATCCAGCCAGTAAACGGCTGACGCTATAAATACAAGTAATGTCTGAACATGATGGCTCTTCTCCTACCATAGAACACAATCCACACCCTAACCCTCATATACCCTATGGTAATAATCAATATCGTGCACGGTGGTGGATTTAACACACTACCGCTGACACTTCAACCCCCCCCCCCCCGCACATGCCTAGTGACTGTCTGCTGTCACCACTCATAACCACCAACAGTCATTGATGTTAATTAGCGTCTCATAATATATATCACCCTAAAAACACACTATATACATTAACCTACCAAAATAATATAAATTTACACATTGTTCCCTCCTTCAGACAGATTATTTACACTGCTGGAGATAATCTATACATCACATCCTACAGAGAATGGACAACATTAGACATCTAAAAAAATTTGACCATGTGTTTCGCATGACCTGCTATTGCAGAGATTGCTTACACTCCTACCCTCCCCCCCCCCCACAAGTGAAAACTGTCCAGTTTCACCTGGCTAAACACAATATCAAAAACTCGTTCACTTAATCATATATAATGAACTTGTTAAAAACATCTGTAACAATATATAAGCAAGAACAACCCAGGCAATATCTTACATTATATATACAATCCCTAAACGTACCACTACTTAAAAACAGGTATGAATGCCTCATTATTATGACAAGTTACATTTTTCATTTTAAATTATGCACAACTACATATATAGGTAGACACGTATGGTTACAGGTTACAAAATTCTCTACTAGCAAGACTCAGGTCCAGTCATAATGGCGCTATTCCTCCCAAACCACACCATCCACACCCTACCTCTAAATACCCTATGATACAATTAAAGATGTTTATATACTAACATGCTTATGTACATCCTTACAATACATGAAGTAAATATTTAATCATCAGTGTTCACAATAACACCAAGATACATTACACTGAATATCAAAAATTAATATAAGTGTGTTAGATAAGGTTATAACACAATGTTACCTCAGCCAGGTGACAATAACTACCAGTTATTATTATTATTAAAGATTCGCCGGTATTCTCCCGGCCCGGGCCTTTTCCAAGTGGTGGCCCGGCCTTGGCTCCCTCTTTAGGGAGTGTCTGTGAGACCTAAGTCTCCCATGGGAGAAGGCACAAGTACCTCCTCATCTTTGGGACCAACTGTCCCCAGGCCTAGCCACAAGCTAGGCCTCTCTGGTCTGCCATCCCCGCCCCAAGGGGGCTAATGGGAATGACAGTCTTATGAGCTAAAGGCTCGGGCTCAGGCACCTACCCTACCCTAGAAGGGTTAGGCATGGTGTCGATGATATAACTACCAGTGATAATATTTCTTACACTTCAAAAAAAGTGCGTTGTTTCAACAACTCTCACTCCGTGCAAGAATGGTATACCATACCGACAAGATGAAATTAAGACACATGTGCAACATCTGGGTATCTTTATTGTAGACGTTTCGCCATCCAGTGGCTTTATCAATACAAATTCTAGGACATAACTTGAAGACAGTAAAACTATGTACAGAAGATGAGGTAATCAGTCCCTCAACCTAGGAGTAGGTGCGACGAGCACCGTAGTCGTGAAGAATCTCCACGACTACGGTGCTCGTCGCACCTACTCCTAGGTTGAGGGACTGATTACCTCATCTTCTGTATATAGTCCTGCTGACTTCACGTTATGTTTATAGGGGGTGATTGGAACTGTGTTGTCCGACGTAAGGATGTAGAGCCTAGGGGGAGAGGTTTTTTTTCGGGGTTTTTAGGGGATCTGTTGAGAGGTGTGAATGTAGTGGATGTTGGAGGGGAGGTGAGCGGAGTGATGCATACGTTTATTAAGCGTGATTATGCGGCGAGGCTTGATCGTATTTATGTATCTCGGGGGTTGAGGGTGAGCAGTGTGTGTGCGTTGAATGTAAGCTCTGATCATCATGGGGTTCCGGTGGATTTAAATTGGGAGGGTTTGCCGAAGCGTTTCAGAGGTTTCTGGAAGATGAACGTTGGGTTATTGAAAACAGGGGAGGGGAGGGAAATCTTTTGCACGCGCTTGGGAAAGGTGGTGGGCTGAAGGAGGGGGGGGGGTTGATGTCATTGGGTGGTGGGACTCGGTTGGTAAGGGAAAGGTGAGGGATTTTTATCAGAAGAGGGGAAAGGAAGAGAGGCAGTTTCAATATGGGATTTTAAATTACCTTGAGGGTCAACTCCAAGAATGCTATATGGGAGAGGAGGGGGGTGCATATCCGATGGGCGAGATTGAGGGTTTGAAACAACGGATTAGGGATATTCAATATAGCAATTTTGATGCTGCAAGGGTTGCAGGGGGCCTTGATGAGGTCTTATGGGTCGACCGTCCGTCGGCGTATGTCTTGCGGGTACAGGAGCAATTGGCAGGATATCGTCAGGGGCAGGTGCTTTCGTCTACAGAGGGTATGGGTTGTTATGTGGATGCGTGGTACGAGAAGAATGGTAAAAGTGTGGGGGTTAATTGTGAGGCGTTTGGCGCAATGGGTGAATGGGTAAACTGTAATCTAGTGCATAAGGATCGATTGAGTTTGGGTGGGCCTATAAGTGAGGAGATTAGGGTGGCAGTGGAGGGGATGAGCATGGGTAAATCGCCTGGTATTGATGGCATCCCTTGTTACTTTTATAGGGAAAACTGGGAGTGTTTGCGTGAGTTTTTAGTGGAATTATTTAATGCCATGAAAACCAGTGGTAGGTTGGGGGAACAGCAGATAACGGGTGTAGTGGTCATGGTCCCTAAAAAAGTCTTGTGAATGTGTGCATGACTACCGTTCAATCACCTTAATGTGTGGCGATTACAAGATCTTTGCTAAAGTGTTGGGAAATAGGTTGAAAGGTGTTCTTGCCAGCGTTTTGGACGAGGGTCAATATGGAGTGCCTCGGCGTTCGATGTGTGTGGGGCAGGGGATTATACGTAGGTTTATAGATGAAAATGGGGGAAACATCAAGGGTGGGGTTTTAGCATTAGATTGGCATGCAGAGTATGACTGTGTGGAGCGCGAGGCGTTGTGGAAGTTTATGCAATGGCAGGGGTTTGGGAGGGAAATCGTCAGTTGGACTAAGGTGTTGTATGAGAAGGCAACGGTTAGGGTACAAGTGAATGGTAGATTAGGTCAACCTGTTAGGATGGAAAGGGGCTTAAGCAGTGGGTAATCTGTCTATCTTTTCAGCTTGGATAACAGTGAGGGTCACCTGTCAATCAACGAGAAGAACAGGAGAAGAACTAACGTCCAGAGACTTCTCCATTTTGTATTGAACTACCTGTGCACCTGTATGAAATTGCAGTACGTAACTCCAGAGCATTGCAGCGGTAAAGAACCTGCTTTCCTGTCATCAGGAGAGATTACTCACTGGTATACTGTGAAGAACTAGCCAGTGTGTCAGTGGAACGCCTTCCTACTGAACAAAAGAAACTAATGGAAAAATAAATAAAGAAATGATTTAGGAAAAACAAGAAAAATGATTTGAGAATTTTACTTAAAATTTAAATATAATAAAAAAAAATGGCCTTCAGTTCTTGTAGTTGGGTAGGAGTAGGTATGGCCCTGGATAGTTCCTCTGATGTTATTTATGTAGGTTATCCTGGGCAGATGGTAATCCGATGTTCTGGAATCTCCTACCACTTGGATGGAGCACAAGTAGAATAGGTAAGGGCCGGTAGTTGTAGAATAATGTTAATAAGTATTATTAACACACGTCTTGCCCCTTTATCTGGCGTCTATCCTGGAAGACCACGCCAGGAACAGAGCTGACAAATAAGAGAAAATAAAACTGGTTACCCATAGTCATGATAATATAACATTTAAGAAAGAAAAAGAATGATAAATGCCAAAATCATTACTTGTAACCAGCAAACACTAGAAAAGAACAAACAGTAATACTCCTGGTAGATCACCCCACCTGATTAGGAGAAGAGTGGAGGTGAAGTGACTCTCCAAACTTCAATCCACACCAGGTAAGGTAAATATTACCAGGAGTAGAAACTTTAACAAATCGGACACCAGGAACTAGTTTTGCCCCAGCCCGCCAGAGAGGGGGGGGGGGTGTGTGCGCGCGCAACGTAACTCGCTAATGGTTCCTGGTTGCCCGAACAACCTTAACCCCACTTACACCTACTTTTCCCTCACACAGTGGATGGTCACCAACTCCTGCGACCTGCCCCCCCCCCCTTATCATCAGCAACGGCTACGATTTCAACAACAGTGTCACCAACACCAGACACCATTGTAGATATTAGCGTTGAGTTCAAATGTTATTTTATTCATTTAATTTTTAATTTTTCTTTCAAATAGGATATACCTTTCATGTTTTATTGTTTTATGTTTGATTTAATAAATAGTGTTTATCTTTGTGAATTATTATTTCTTTTTCTATTCATTAATTTTCCTGAGGAGGAGCCAGCCTGAGTAATACTGTCTGAAGTTGTTACAGGGCTGAGTAAGCCTTCACAGTGCTAGTGTAGATTATGGTGTAGTTTTGCTTGGTGGTGTTATTGTTGAGTGTGGTGTAGTAATGCTTGTTGTGTTTACCTAGAGTTTACCTGGAGAGAGTTTCGGTGGTCAACGCCCCCGCGGTCCGGTCTGAGACCAGGCCTCATAGTGGATCAGGGTCTGATCAACCATTGTGTTACTGCTGGCCGCAAGCAAGCTGACGTACCAACCACAGCCCAGTTGGTCAGGTTCTGACTTTAGGTTCCTGTCCAGTGCCTTCTTGAAAACAGCCAGGGGTCTATTGGTAATCCCCCTTATGTGTGCTGGGAGGCAGCTGAACAGTCTTGGGCCCCGGACACTTATTGTGTTGTCTCTCATTGTACTTTTGGCGCCCCTGCTTTTCATCGTGGGAATGTTGCGTCTCCTGCCGAGTCTTTTGCTTTCTTATGGAGTGATTTTCGTGTGCAAGTTTGGTACCAATCCCTCCAGGACCTTCCAAGTGTATATTATCATGTATCTCTCTCCCATGCGCTAGACGGAATACAGATCAAGGACCTTCAACCGTTCCCAGTAGTTTACGTGCTTTATCGCACTTATGTGTGCCGTGAAATTTCTTTGTACACTCTCCAGGTCTGCGATGTCGCCAGCCTTGTGTACAGCAGTATTCCAGCCTAGAGAGCACAAGCGATTTGAAGAGAATCATCATAGGCTTGGCATCCCTAGTTTTGAAGGTTCTCATTATCCATCCTATCATTTTGCTAGAGGATGAGGTAGATATATTGTTGTGGTCTTTGAAGGCGAGATTTCATGACATTATCACTCCCAGATCCTTCACATTGCTTTTCCACTCTATTGTGTAGTTAGAATTTATGGTATACACTGATACATTTTTAATTTCTTCAAGTTTTCCATATCTGAGTAGTTGAAATTTCTCCTCGTTTAACTTCATATTGTTTTGAGTGGCCCATTCGAAAATTTGGTTGATGTCCTCTTAGAGTCTCGCGGTGTCTTCGATGGAGGTCACTGTCATGGTGATACGTGTGTCATCCACAAAGGAAGACACGGAGCTATGGCTCACATCTCTGTCTATTTCAGAAATGAGGATGAGGAATAGAATGGGAGCGAGTACAGTACCTTGTGGAACAGAGCTTTTTACTATGGCTGCCTGGGACTTTACTCTGTTTACTATTACTCTTTGTGTTCTATTTGTCAGGAAGTTGTAGATCCATCTACCAACTTTTCCCGTTATTCCTTTATCCCGCATTTTGTGTGCTATTACACCATGATCACACTTGTCGATAGCTTTGCAAAGTCTTTGTATACTACATCTGTATTTTGTTTATCCTCTACAGCATCCAGGACCTTGTCATAGTGGTCCGGTAACTGGGACAGGCAGGAGCGACCTGCCCTAAACCCGTGTTGTCCTGGGTTGTGTAATTGATGGGTATCTAGGTGGTTTGCTATCTTGCTTCTTAGAACCCTCTCAAAGATTTTTGTGATATGGGATGTTAGTGCTATCAGTCTGTAGTTCTTTGCAATTGCTTTACTGCCACCTTTGTGGAGTGTGGCTGTGTTGTTTTTAGTGTGTGTCGGATGACCCCTGTGTCCATGCTCCCTCTCCATAAAGTGCTGAAGGCATGCGATAGGGACTTCTTGCAGTTCTTGATGAACACGGAGTTCCATGAGTCTGGGCCTGGGGTTGAGTGCATGGGCATGTCATTAATTGCCTCTTCAAAATCTTGGGGAGTTATAATAATATCCAAGAGTTTTGGGATGACCAAATTTTGGGTTTCGTTCATAAAGAATTCATTCGGATTGTCTACCCTTAGAGTGGGCAGTGGATCGCTGAACACTGAGTCATATTGTTACTGTAATATTTCTCTCATTTCTTGGCTATCATCTGTGTATGTCCCATCCTGCCTAAGCAGGGGCCCAATACTGGAGAAGAAGTATTTTGGGTTGTTTTTTCAATTTCCTTTATGGCTTTTAGTTCTTCCTGTGATTCTTGTCTCCTATAAGATTCCTTCAGTTTAAGTTCGATATTTGCAATTTCATTGACTAGTGCTTCCCTTAATATTTCAGATATATTGGCCCCACTCAGCAGCTCTGTGACTCTTCGCTGTCGTCTGTATAGAGAACGTCTCTCACTTTCTAGTTTACATCTTTTCTTTCTTTTTCTTAATGGAATGTGTCTTGAGCAGATCTAAGAACCACAGAATTAATTTTTTTCAAGGCAGATGTTTGGGTTCGTGTTGTTTAGAATATCTTCCCAGCTTGTCTTGTAGGCTCTACTATTTGCTGGTTTAAGGTGAATTTTTTGCAAAGATTTAATAATTCGTGTGTGTGTGAATTTTCATCTGAGCTGCCTCCCGGGTTGATCTCTGCTAAAACACTGTTTGCTATACTCCTCCATTTTACGTGTCTCAGGTTGAAATCTCCTAATAGCAAGATGTTTGGGGCAAGAATTGGGAGATTTTCCAGACAGTGGTCAATTTTCTCAAGCTGCTCCTGGAATTGATGGGAAGTTGCATCTGGAGACTTGTATACTACAACGGTGACAAGGTTTTGGTTCTCAATCTTTATCGCCAAAACTTCAACTACATCATTTGAGGTGTTTAGTAGTTCTGGGCAAATGAACGACTCTGTGACAGATAGGCCAACCCCCCCTTGTTGCCTGTTTAGTCTGTCGCATTGGAATAGGCTGTAACCTAGGATCCATATTTCGTTGTCATAATGATCCTTTATGTGGGGCTCTGTGAATGCTGCAAACATTGCATTTGATTCTGTGAGCAGTCCCGTGATGTAACGAATTTTGTTGTTTTTTGACGGATTTAGACCCTGTATGTTTGCAAAGACAAATGTCGTATCGGTGGAATTTAGGGGGGTTTTATTTGCTGGCTCTAATATCTGTTGTTCTGGGGTAGAGGCCAATGTCCGTGCCTCTGCTCCAGAAGTGTTTTCAGGTGGTGTAGGGCTATTGTCATTTCTTGCCAATCTTTTTTTTCCCTTCTGGCCCTAAAACCCTTCTGTCCCTGGAGAGGTTGAGGTTCCTCTCTTTTGTTTCCCATAGTCTGGTTGGTCTGTGTCTTCTAGTCCCCTTGAGATGATATGCCTGGCAGTATGCATTGTACCATTTTCTTTCATGGATTGATGAGTGACACATTTCTGGTTGAAATAAGTTGCAAGAAAGGAAGTTGCACTCTCCTGTTGTCATGTGGGTGCGGCATTTTTTGGGATGGTCAAAGGTGCATGTCCCACTTGTTTTACCAGATATACCGTGCCTGCAGATACCCAAGGCATAGTATTTACATAAATTGTACTTCTGTTTACTAGGATTTATTGTAGCTGCATTCACTGCTGGTGCATATATTTTTCCTGATTCCTCAATATATTTTACCCCTGAATGGACATCAGTGCTTCCACCAGGTTTTCTGGTAGTGGGTCGACACTATTCCCTGAGGCCTCATCCCATTTTGATCAATCTCCAGAAGTATCTCTATTTTGAACATCTGTGGACTGAATGATGTTGTTAGTGTTAAGTGTAGTGAAGTAGTGCTTGGTGGTGTTTGTGTTGAGTGTGGTGTACCAGTGCTTGGTGGTGTTAGTGTTGAGTGCATTGTAGTAGTGCTTCGTGCTGTTAGTGTTGAGTGTTGTGTAGTAGTGCTTGGTTGTGTTAGTGTTGAGTGTGGTGTAGCAGTGCTTGGTGGTGTTAGTGTTGAGTGTAGTGTAGTAGTGCTTGGTGGTGTTAGTGTTGAGTGTGGTGTAGCAGTGCTTGGTGGTGTTAGTGTTGAGTGAAGTGCAGTAGTGCTTGTTGGTGTTAGTGTTGAGTGTAGTGCAGTAGTGCACTACAGAATTCACCTCCATTTTCTGCTACTAGGGACTTAGGGGTGGTATGCAAGCAGATAATGCGTTCTTTAAACGCTTTAGCTACTGTCTCAGCAGTCTTATCTGCAATAGGAACTAACTCACAATATCTGGTGAAATGGTCTACCATAACACACAGATGTTTGTTACCTTGGAGGGAACATTTAAAATTGGTTAACAAATCTAGCGCAACTCTTTCCCACGGTTCGCTAGTGGTTGGATACACCTGGATTGGTTTAGGACCATTGACATTTCCTTTATGCTGCATACAGACACTACATTTCTTAACATACTCGGAAATGTCGGTATACAGAAGTAAGATCAGTGACAAGATAGGCCCACTCAAAAGTTCCTCAGATCAGCTCACTGACAGTGATAAGGAAATGTGTAGAATTTTTAACACATACTTCCTCTCAGGTTTTACACAGGAGGATACTAGCGATATTCCAGTAATGATAAATTATGTAGAACAGGACGATAATAAACTGTGCACGATTAGGGTCACAAGTGACTTGGTCCTTAGGCAAATAGATAAATTAAAACCTAACAAATCCCCAGGCCCTGATGAACTGTATGCAAGGGTTCTAAAGGAATGAAAAGAGGAGCTTAGCAAACCTTTGGCTAATCTTTTCAACATATCACTACAAACTGGCATGGTGCCAGATAATTGGAAAATGGCAAATGTGATAGCTATTTTCAAAGCAGATGACAGGTTCTTAGCTTCGAACTATGGACTAATAAGCCTAATTTCCATATTGGGAAAATTTATGGAATCGATAATTGCCGAGGCAGTTCGTAGCCACCTTGAAAAGCATAAATTAATCAACGAATCTCAGCATGGTTTTACAAAGGGGCGTTCCTGCCTTACGAATTTATTAACTTTTTTCACTAAGGTATTTGAGGAGGTAGATCAAGGTAATGAATATGATATTGTGTATATGGACTTCAGTAAGGCTTTTGACAGGGTCCCACATCAGAGACTATTGAGGAAAATTAAGGCACATGGAATAGGGGGAGAAATTTTTTCCTGGATAGAGGCATTGCTGAAAAAAAGGCAGCAGAGAGTTTGCATAAATGGGGAGAAATCAGAGTGGGGAAGCGTCACGAGCGGTGTTCCACAGGGGTCAGTGTTAGGTCCCCCTGCTGTTCAAAATATATATAAACGACATAGATGAGGGCACAAAGAGCGACATCAGCAAGTTTGCCGGTGACACCAAAATAGGCCGTCAAGTTCATTCTGACGAGGACATTAGAGCACTCCAGGAAGATTTGAGTAGACTGATGCAGTGGTCGGAGAGGTGGCAGATGCAGTTTAATATAGACAAATGCAAAGTTCTAAATGTTGGACACGACAATAACCATGCCACATATAAACTAAATAATGTAGATCTTAATATTATGGATTGCGAAAAAAATTCAGGAGTTCTGGTTAGCAGCAATCTGAAACCAAGACAACAGTGCATAAGTGTTTGCAATAAAGCTAACGGAATCCTTGGCTTCATATCAAGAAGCATAAATAATAGGA
This sequence comes from Cherax quadricarinatus, assembly GCF_038502225.1. Lineage (NCBI taxonomy): Eukaryota > Metazoa > Arthropoda > Malacostraca > Decapoda > Parastacidae > Cherax > Cherax quadricarinatus. Next base: position 33,345,854 of record NC_091333.1, on the reverse strand, counting down.
GTCCTCAGGTTGTTCTTCAACTCTATACATCCTTGGTTAGGCCTCATTTAGATGATGACGCACAGTTTTGGTCACTGTTTTACAGAATGGATATAAATGCTCTGGAAAATGTACAAAGGAGGATGATGAAGTTGATCCCATGTATCAGAAATCTTCCCTATGAGGATAGACTAAGGGCCCTGAATCTGCACTCTCTAGAAAGACGTAGAATTAGGGGGGATATGATTGAGGTGTATAAATGGAAGACAGGAATAAATAACGGGGATGTAAATAGTGTGCTTGTGAAGGCTTACTCAGCCCTGTAACAACTCCAGTAAATATTACCAAGGCTGGCTCCTCCTCAGAAAAATTAATGAATAGAAAAAGAATAAAGCTGACAAACATGAACACTTTATTATTTAGAAATGAAAATATAAAATGCTTAAATATGAAATATTTAACCTACTTTAAAGAAAAATGGAAAATGAAATGAAAAAAATGACATTTGAATTTAATGTTAATATGTAAAAGTAAACTGGGGTGTCTGGTTGATATTGACACGGTCTTGAAGAAATTATAGCCGTTAATGATGATGTGGGGAGTCACAGGTGTTGAGTGACAACCCAACGACTAGTTCTTCACTGAGTCTATAGCCTTGAATAGTCTGTCCAGATGACAGGAATGCAGGTTCTTCACCACTGCAAAGATGAGGGGTAGTGTCCTGTTGTTAACTACACGTAATCAGGTACGTAGATTACCTACCTGATTGCGTCTACCTGTGCTGAGTCCATCTCCGTCAACACTTTCTTTGGCTGACAGATGACCCTAGCTGACATTCCAAGCTAGAAAAGAGACAAAGGTTATCCACTGCTTAAGAAATCACTCTCTATGATAAGTGTAATGTACTTAAAAAATTGGTGACTTTAAAGTAAGACATGGAAATCAAGGCAGTAATGACTAAGTTTATTATCGGTCAAAAGTGAAGCTTTCAACCAATATATCCACTAGAATAGGAGCAGAGGCTTTTACCTACAGTTGTGCTGGGAGCTGTGAGTCAAGTGATTACTGTTTGGTCGGAGCCCCACACCTCACCTTTCGGGGTGGAGAAAGAGGAGGGGGGATAGCGGGAGCTAGACTGATCCTACCTTAACAAGCAGCCGGCAATCAAGCTATTGTCACCATACATTTACTCGCTACTACTATCTGTTGAACTTTTCCCTCATACTCCCCCATGCCAAGACTTATAGTCAAGGAGAATAAGAAGAATAGGCAAGGAAAAAGTTCTAAATTAGGTAAGTCACGTAAGGTACCAAATCATCTACTGACTGTCACTACTTAACCAGTCAGAGAAATAATTGGATAAACCATTGATATACACAATATGAAACTTAAAAGCTTGGAGTGCCAAAGTCCACCTCAAGAGGCGACTGTTGGTTTCCTTAAAAGTTTCTAGGAATATCAAAGGTTTGTGATCCATTTCTAAAATGAATTATTTACCCAGTAAGTAGAATTTAAGTTTGGAGATACAACACACAAGGGCCAAACATTCCTTTTCTATTGTGGAGTATCTCGTTTCTGCAGGAAGAAGTTTCCAGCTTAGGAAGCATACAGGGAAGGGTGTACCATCATGGTACTGTAGTAACACTGCACCTAAGCCGGTATTGGAGGCATCAGTCCTTAAACAAAACGGCTTATTAATATCTGGAAGTTTAAGTATAGGGTCCTTAGAGAAGATGCTCTTAATCTCATTAAACTTTTCTCGAGCAGGCTGGAGTTTTGAGACTCTATGACCGCGGGTTCAATCCCGGCCGGGGGTATGGTTTAAAGTTCAAGAGGTTCCTCCATAGACTTTTTAAGGAAGTCTGAAATATGCCTGTAAGATCAGTAAGGTTGGGGATAAACCATGCATAAAAATTGACAGAACCAAGAAAGCTATGTGTGAGCTTCATGGTTTTGGGGAATTTAAACTCTAGTAAAGCTTTGATCTTACTGGGGAGAGGCTGCGAAGAGTTATTAGAAAGAATCAGTCTGAGATATCTAATTTTGTTATATCCAAGGAAGCATTTTTTTTTTCGGTTTGGCAGTGAGGCCATGTGAGCGTAACCTATGCAAAACTGATGTCAATGTTTGGATATGCTCATCCCATGTGGATGTCATTATGTAAACGTTATCAAAATAAACTGAAACATTTGGCATATTACCCAAGACCTTTCTCATCAGTCTCATGTAGGTAGCACAGGCAGTTACCAGACCGAAGGGCATAGTTCTATACTGCATTAGTCCTTGGTGAGTAGGAAAAGCGGTGTACTGCTTAGAAGAAGGATCTAACATTACTTTATGATATGCCTGCGCAATATCAATCTCTGAAAAGAAGGGAGAGTCATAAAATTTGTGTAGATCGCTATCTATTAAGGGCATAGGTTCATCATCCCACCGAGTTATAGCATTAAGGCCTCTGAAGTCAATAGCAAGTCTATATGAATTGTCTTCCTTCTTAACCATGACTACTGGTGAGCAATATGGACATACTGAAGGTTCAATGATCTTTAGTTTTAATATTCTATACCTCTCGGTCAAATGCATCCCTAAGGTGAACTGGAACTGGGTATAATTTCCGTTTGCTAGAACTGTCTGTGACTAAGTCAATCTTATGGACTACCGTGGAGGTGACACCTGGAATATCAGTAAAAACATTGAAGTAGTTCATGTTTCTTATGGTCATCACCTGAGTGGTCAAAAGTCACCAAGTCATGTAGTTTTTCATCATAGTCTAAGTTAGAGGTGTCAATTACGCACACCTTACACTCATCAATTGTCTTATCAAGTTCGTGTGGAAAAACTAAATCAAAGTCATTAAGACAGTTAACGGCATTTCTTCGGTAATATTTCTTAAGGATGTTGATATGATAAAGCTCAGGTTTCTCCTTGACTTCTATGAGGTAATCAACCTTCCCACAAATTTTCAATACCTTATACGGACCTTTCCATGCTACTAATAATATGATTTTTTGGGGTAAAAGTACCAGAACTTCATCCCCTACTTTAAAACTTCTCCTCTGATATTTGGCATAAAATAGGTTTTTTACTGGTCTATTGATAAGCTTAAGTTTTTCGAAACTATGTCAGAGGTCTCCTCAAGTTTGGATCTAAGGTCAAGGAGAAACTGGTAAGAAGACTGAACCTCAGCATTTACCTCCTCATTAGTCCATAAGTCATGAAGGATGGACAGTGGACCTCTGGCCTGTCTACCATAGAGAAGTTCAAAAGGTGAAAACCCCAGAGAGTCACTGGGAACTTCCCTCATGGCAAACAAAGCACAGGGTAGGTAACGATGCCACTCCTTAGGTTTAAGGGAGCAAAGTTTCCTTAAAATGGACTTTTAAGGATACAGTCTTTAAGGATACAGCTTCAGGGAAACTCGAAGCATAATCAACTAATGTTAAAATATATCTATGTCCCTCAGATGAAAGTGGTGATAAAGGACCAACGATGTCAATAGCTACTCTTTCAAACGGTACTGCAAAGATTGGCATTTTTACATGATCTACAATATGTAGTGATATCTGAGGACATTCTGGGCCAAAAATAGGTTTCCCTAATTTTATTCAAAGTTTTACAATGTGAGAAATGTCCAGCCACTGGCATATCATGAGCCATTTTAAGAACGATCTCCCTGCATTGACTTGGAACAACTAAGATGGAATAGTTTATCTCATCTGAATTTAATTTGAATACCGATTTATACAAGATACCTTTTATATATTCAAATTTATATGAAAAGTTTTTCCTTTGGATAACTTGATTTTTGTTAGCTGCATTATGGCAATTCTGAAGAGAAGGGCAATTACGTTGTAAATTGACAAATGAGTCCTTAGATACATCTAAAGGCTTAAAGTCAGGGAAAATCAAAGGATGGACAATAGGAGAAGCCTGGGCTTTGGTCTGAGCCCTAGTCAAGACATTTATTGTATTGGAGGCGATATCCTCACTTTCATCTAAAAAGTTAACCGGTGATTCTATTACCTCGCTTTCGAAAGTAGTATCACTGGTTCTAACCCCACATGAATATCACGAGACATTGACTCCTCTGAACTGTCTAGGGGCTTTTCTGACTTTACAGGAAGAGGAGTTGAAAAACTGATGCCCATCTTTGGTGATGAAAGGTCAACCTCAGAAGGAAGAATGGCACCTTTGACATTACTTATTAGTACGGAGCAAGAAGTGATGGGAGCTAGTACGGCTTCAGACCAACCTGTGAACCACTTAGACCTAATGTAACAATGGATGGTAGGAACAGTGTCTGTACGACCCAAGTAGTCTGAAAGAATAGCAGAGGAATGAGTTTCTTTAAGGATAGGGAACAGCTGTCTCGTAAAATGGTAGATACATTAAGTCCATTAACGGTTTCCGAACAGAAGGGTGCCTGGTCATTACAGTCTTTAAAACATCTTACAACTTTTTGCACCTTCTTAGAAGGACAATCGGGACGTTTATGTCCCTTAATACCACATAAATGACAAACAGGAATAAAAGACGTTAGTTTGCTTTCAATTAGAGGCTTTGTTTTCTTTGGATCAGGTGAACCTTTGCCCTTAGGGTTTGATCCCTTTAGGTCTTTATGGGAATTATGAGCCTCAGTATACAAGTCAGCGGCCTCAGCAACTTCATCAGCTTTAATCAGGTTACGGTCTCCAATGAATGTTCGTATCTGGTAGGGAAGAGCTGTCAGGAACTGGTTAGCAACCATGAAGTCTCTAAGAGATTCATAACTGTGATCAATTCCTGAGCTCTATCCAAAAGTCGAACAAACGGAAGAGTGTTACCTGTAACTGCTAAAAGTTTTGGCCATGCTGTAAAGTGGCATACCTGAAATCTTTCCTGTAAGAATTTGTGGCTTTTTGGTATGCTTTAAGGATTGCCTTCTTCAGTAGGTTATAATTACATATAATATCCTGCGACAAAGTTGCATAGATATTCAAAGCGGTACCAGAAAAAACATTCCTAACCTGGTAGCCCAGGTGTCAGCAGGCCATTCACAGAGGGTAGTGGTATTTTCAAACCTGATAATGTATGAAGTAATGTCTTCCCCCTCTGTGAAGGGAGGTAAATTAGGTGTTGGAATATGTGCACTAGCTGCATGATGTTCAGTTACTCTTTCCTCTAATTGTTGTTGTGTAAAAGTTAACTTTTTATTCTCTAATTCAAGGCAAGATTTTTCAAGCTCAGGATCTTTTTCTCTCTCTCTTAATTCATGTTCTCTAGCTTTTTCCTCACGTTCTCTAGCTCTCTCCTCAACTTCTCTATCCTTTGCTCTTTCCTCAAGGTCTCTTAATTTAGCTTGTTCCTCACATATTTTAGCTTGTTCCTCACGTACTCTAGCTCTCTCCTCACGATCAAGTCTATCACACTCCTTTTTCTCCCTTCTTTCTCTTTCTTGATTTTCTCTTTCAATTCAATCTCTCTCCTTTTATCCTCTCTTTCGATTCTCTCTCTCTCCTTTTTCTCCTCTCTTTCTCTTTCTGTCTTTCTTCTCTCTCAATTCTTTCCTTCTCTATTCTTTCCTGGATCTTAGCACTAATGAAAGATTCTAAATTTTTCCCTGTTATTCCTAACTTACTCTCAGTGTTCATCCAAAACTGGTATTCCTCCATACTTGCAAGAATAACTTAAACTACCAAGGGAAATTGTAACGGATATATCAAAGAAAACGGAGGGTTCAATTCCTGCTCCACTCAAACTGTAAATAAATCGGAGGGTTCGATCCCTGCTTCGATTAAACAGTATGTGTGAATGAAAATGGAGGGTTCTATGCCGGCTCCGAGCAAACAGTAAGTAGAATGGGGTCCCTTGACCATCCAATCTTCTCACCAACAAATCGAGAGAGTCCTACGATAGTTCCATTGATATAATAAAGAGCTCAATGAAACAACTTGTCACTGGAAAATCTTGGGTCCTTAGAATCTATTCCTCCAAATCGTTTCAAGCTCAAGAATAAAGGTGACAGAATTAACTAGTATATCCTGCCTTGACTTGACTTACAATAAATTGAGACTATAAAAATCACCAAATCTTTTAAATACCTGTACTGTAGTCCTACCATAGAGAATGATTACTCATGGCTGGTGGTAACTGTCTGTGGTATTCGGTGTTGAAGTTCCAATGGTAGATTCGAGATGGAGTTGAATCTTGATTCAGTCGAGTTGATCCTGGCAAGGTCGCCACTTGTGAAGGCTTACTCAGCCCTGTAACAACTTCAGACAGTATTACTCAGGCTGGCTCCTCCTCAGGAAAATTAATGAATAGAAAAAGAAATAATAATTCACAAAAATAAACACTTTATTATTTATTAATGCAAAGATAAAACAGTGAAACATGAAGGTTTATCCTATTTGAAAGAAAAATGAAAAATGTAATGAAAAAATGACATTTGAATTCAGCACTAATATGTACAGTTATATTGGGGTGTCTGGTTGAGGTTGACACTGTCTTGTAGAAATTGTAGCCGTTACTGATGATGTTGGGGTGTCACAGGTGTTGGTGACAACCCAACGGCTAGTTCTTCACAGTCTATATATAGCCTTGAATAGTCAGTCCAGATGACAGGAAAGCAGGTTCTTTACCACTACAAAGATGAGGGGTTGTTGTCTGCTGTCGCCTACAGTTAATCAGGTAGGTAGATCAAAAAGTGACGTCTCCGGACTTTTGCAAAAGTCCTTCTCCTTCAACACTTCTCATTGCTTGGCAGGTGACCCAATCTGTCATTCCAAGCTGGAAAGAGAGACAGGTTACCCACTGCTTAAGAAATCACTCTCCATGATAAGTGCAATACCTAAAAGACGTGGTGATTATCAAAACATCTAACATGGAGATCAAGGCTGAAAGGACTAAGTTTATTATTGGTCAAAAGTGAAGTTTTCAACCAGTAAGTCCATTAGAATAGGAGCAGGCTTTTACTTACAGTTGTGCTGCGAGCTTTGAGTCGAATGATTACTGTTTGGCCAGAGCCCCACACGTCACCTTTCGGGGTGGGGAGAAGGGGGATATAGAGGGAGCTAGACTTACCCTACCTTAACAAGCAGCTGGTAATCAAACTATCGTTACCATATACTCGCTCGCTACTCCTATCTGTTGAACTTTTCCCCCACATGCCCTCATAAGAACATAAGAAATAAGGAACACTACAACAGGTCTACTGGTCTATGCGAGGCAGCTCCATTTCTCCCCACCGTCTTAAGCCAATGCCTTGAACTAGTGAAGTCAGGCACGTCACTTAAGGGATTAGCACTGCGTCTGACCTAGCTGCTAGCCAGGTCCATTTCACACCTACCCACACCCACTCATAAGATCAAAAGGGCATATGAAAGAAGGAACACTGCAGCAGGACCACTGACCCACGTGAAGCAGGTCCATGTTACCCCGGATTAGCCCAATGACCCACCTAGTCAGGTCACTTCCACTTAAGGAAGGAGCACGACATAAGACCTAGTACACAAGCTAGTCAGGTCGAACTCACACCCACCCACACCCACTCTTGCATTTATCTAACCTATTTTTAAAACTACACAACGTTTTAGCCTCAATAACTGTACTCAGGAGTTTGTTCTATTCATCCACAACTCTATTACCAAACCAGTGCTTTCCTATATCCTTCCTGAATCTGAATTTTTCCAACTTGAAACCATTGCTGTGAGTCCTGTCTTGGCTGGAAATTTTCAGCAAGCTATTTACATCCCCTTTATTTATTCCTGTTTTCCAATTATACACCTCGATCATATCTCCCTAATTCTTCGCCTTTCGAGAGAGTGCAGATTCAGGGCCTCAGTCTATCCTCTTAGGGAAGATTTCTGATACATGGGATCCTCTTCGTCATCCTCCTCTGTACGTTTTCCAGAGCATTTATATCCATTCTGTAATACGGTGACCAGAACTGAGCAGCATAGTCTAAATGAGGCCTAACCAAGGATATATAGAGTTGAAGAACAACCTGAGGACTTCTATTATTTATACTTCTAGATATGAAGCCAAGAATTCTGTTAGCTTTCTTGCGAACACTAATGCACTGTTGTCTTGGTTTTAGATTACTGCTAACCAGAATTCTTAAATCCTTTTCGCAATCAATAGTATTAATATCTACATTATTTAGTTTATATGTTGCATGGTTATTTTCCTGTCGAACACTTAGAACTTTGCATTTGTCTATATTAAACCACTTCTGCCACTTTTCCGACCATTGCATCAGTCTATTCAAATCATCCTGGAGTGCTCTAGTGTCCTCATTAGAATGAATTGGACGGCCTATTTTGGTGTCATCAGCAAATTTGCTTATGTTGCTATTTATTCCCTCATCTATGTCGTTTAGGTAAATTGTGAACAACAACGGGCCCAACACTGACCCCTGAGGAACACCGCTTGTGACGTGCCCCCCATTCTGATTTTTCCCCATTTATGCAAACTCTCTGCTGCCTATTTGTCAACCATGCCTCTATCCAGGAAAAAATTTCTCCTCCTATTCCATGTGCTTTAATTTTCCTCAATAGTCTCTGATGTGGGACCCTGTCAAAAGCCTTACTGAAGTCCATATACACAATATCATATTCATTACCATGATCTAGCTCCTCAAACACCTTAGTGAAAAAAGTTAGTAAATTCGTAACTGTTGAGTGTGGAACAGTACTGCCGGTTGTGGCAAGTATAACTGTTGAGCGTTAATATTACAGTAGTGCCTGTGTCAGTATAGCTATTGAATTCCCCTAAACGTAAACTTGTGTAGTATATTGTAGGTCGTATCATCCATATATATATTTCAGTAGGATCAGCAACTAGCATGTGTTTAGCTGGAGTTTACCTGGAGAGAGTTCCGGGGGTCAACGCCCCCTCGTCCCGGTCTGTGACCAGGACTCATGGTGGATTAGAGCCTGATCAACCAGGCATTTACTGCTGGCTGCACGCAATCCAACGTACGAGCCACAGCCAGGCTGGTCAGGTACCGATGCTTGTCCAGTGCCAGATTGAAGACTGCCTGGGATCTATTGGTAATCCCCCTTATGTATGCTGGGAGGCAGTTGAACAGTCTTGGGCCCCTCACACTTATTGTATGGTCTCTTAACGTGCTAGTGACATCCCTACTTTTCATTGGGGGGATGTTGCATCGTCTGTGAAGTCTTTTGCTTTCGTTGTGAGTGATTTTCGTGTGCAAGTTCGGTACTAGTCCCTGTAGGATTTTCCAGATGTATATAATCATGTATCTCTCCCGCCTGCGTTCCAGGGAATACAGGTTTACGAACTTCACGTGATGCGCATGTGTGCTTAAGAACGTCAAGGGATGCGCATGTGTGCTTAAGAACGTCACGGGATGCGCATGTGTGCTTAAGAACGTCACGGGATGCGCATGTGTGCTTAAGAATCGCTGTAACTCCCTCAGTTCCCGCACAGATCTACAAGAGGCAAGACAGGCAGCTTGGGCTCTTCCCTTTCACACTCTGCTAATATAGTGTTTCAATTCAACAAGTGTGTTTAACTCCAACCATCACATCTCCACGAACCCTCACAACATCTGGTGTGGCAAGTGTAAGTCTTGAGTGTATTACAGTAGTGCCAGTGATGGCAAGTGCAAGTGTTGAGTGTATTACAGTAGTGCCAGTGATGGCAAGTGCAAGTGTTGAGTGTGGTACAGTAGTGCCAGTGATGGCAAGTGCAAGTGTTGAGTGTGGTACAGTAGTGCCAGTGATGGCAAGTGCAAGTGTTGAGTGTGGTACAGTAGTGCCAGTGATGGCAAGTGCAAGTGTTGAGTGTGGTACAGTAGTGCCAGTGAAGGCAAGTGCAAGTGTTGAGTGTGGTACAGTAGTGCCAGTGATGGCAAGTGCAAGTGTTGAGTGTGGTACAGTAGTGCCAGTGACGGCAAGTGCAAGTGTTGAGTGTGGTACAGTAGTGCCAGTGATGGCAAGTGCAAGTGTTGAGTGTGGTACAGTAGTGCCAGTTGTGGTAAGTGTAAGTGTTGAGTGTAGTACAGCAGTGCCTGATGTAGCAAGTGTAAGTGTTGAGTGTGGTACAGTAGTGCCAGTGATGGCAAGTGCAAGTGTTGAGTGTGGTACAGTAGTGCCAGTGATGGCAAGTGCAAGTGTTGAGTGTGGTACAGTAGTGCCAGTGACGGCAAGTGCAAGTGTTGAGTGTGGTACAGTAGTGCCAGTGATGGCAAGTGCAAGTGTTGAGTGTGGTACAGTAGTGCCAGTTGTGGTAAGTGTAAGTGTTGAGTGTATTACAGCAGTGCCTGATGTAGCAAGTGTAAGTGTTGAGTGTGGTACAGTAGTGCCAGTGATGACAAGTGCAAGTGTTGAGTGAAGTACAGTAGTGCCAGTTGTGGTAAGTGTAAGTGTTGAGTGTGGTACAGTAGTGCCAGTGATGGTAAGTGCAAGTGTTGAGTGTGGTACAGTAGTGCCAGTGATGGCAAGTGCAAGTGTTGAGTGTGGTACAGTAGTGCCAGTGATGGCAAGTGCAAGTGTTGAGTGTGGTACAGTAGTGCCAGTGATGGCAAGTGCAAGTGTTGAGTGTGGTACAGTAGTGCCAGTGATGGCAAGTGCAAGTGTTGAGTGTGGTACAGTAGTGCCAGTGATGGCAAGTGCAAGTGTTGAGTGTGGTACAGAAGTGCCAGTTGTGGTAAGTGTAAGTGTTGAGTGTATTACAGCAGTGCCTGATGTAGCAAGTGTAAGTGTTGAGTGTGGTACAGAAGTGCCAGTTGTGGTAAGTGTAAGTGTTGAGTGTATTACAGCAGTGCCTGATGTAGCAAGTGTAAGTGTTGAGTGTGGTACAGTAGTGCCAGTGATGGCAAGTGTAAGTGTTGAGTGTGGTACAGAAGTGCCAGTTGTGGTAAGTGTAAGTGTTGAGTGTATTACAGCAGTGCCTGATGTAGCAAGTGTAAGTGTTGAGTGTGGTACAGTAGTGCCAGTTGTGGTAAGTGGAAGTGTTGAGTGTATTTTTTTTTTTTTTTTTTTTTTATTTTATTTAAAATACAATACATAGCTTAACATAAAAAACCCTTAAACTAGGGTTGATACACATTGTATATAAACACATTTTGAAACAATCTCTCAGAACGTACAATAGCAAATAAACACAATATTAACAAACACAAGAGGTTACACAATTATACTAGAAAATATCGCTTGTGACAAAACATAACATTAAGAAGATGGGCAATCTTAACCCTATGTACACAAGAACAACAACAAGAACATAACATGTAGGTGACCCCTGTAGCAGGTTCAATAATATAAATAAAACCATAATCCCTTCGGGTATACACTATTTACATAATATACTGGGACATTGCCAATGCACAATACAATACAATAAGAAGAATAGTATGATAAATATATAAATATATCGGTTACTCACAACCAACACAAATAATCGATAACCGAAAGAACCTACATCACAATCTCATGATAAAACAAAGTACATACTCTTACTCACCTAACTCCCAGTACATAAGTTCCCTACAGTCACACATACTCGCCTTACCACAAGTCTTACGAGTCAGCCACAAAACTAGAAAAGCCATAATCATTCCGCACTCATCTACAGGCTATACACATTATATAACATAGCAATAAAATGCTCGGTACAAACACACAAAACCCCGTTTGCCAGGCCATAGCCAAAAGGTACATCAAGTACTTCAACAAAGAAAGAAGGCAGTAGACTCTGACTTAAGACATCTATAACACATATAACTTCACCACCACATCCACTCACACAACCACATTTTCCTCAACCACGCATTACACAGATACACACAGTAAACCAGCCGTTGTGCATACCCAACCCCGGAGACAAGCCCGTTCCATCCCCTGAAATTCACTCCCCCCCCCCTTTCACAACGTTAACAATGCTCTCACACTCATACTACGGTACCCTGCTGAAAAAGCCTGGTCCCAGCGACTTCCATATATTTCCCGATTATAACACAACGTTCTATAAATGGTCCCCGCCAACACCCTTTTGCGCACCTCCCAATCCCCATTCCTTCTCATTGCCCAGGATACAAAAACAAAATCCGCAATTATATACGTGATTGCACGTTGCACAGGCGCCTCGACGCCTCCCACGTCCAAACTTAACGCCCTCAATACTAATATCCCGCCTCCTCCCACTGTCCTCAGAACCTTACCCATCCATTCCCTGATACTCCCCAAATTATCACAAAAATACACTACATGAAACGCAGTCTCCTCATCCCCGCACACCCGACACGCGCCCTCCACCATCAACCCTCTTTCCTTAAGTGCAGCACCCGACGGCAGTATACCATGGAGAAAACGGAAAAATACCTCTCGCACATTTGGACGCACGCGCATCAACCGTAATCTTTCCCATATATCCTTCCACGCATACATAGGGTAGATACTCTCAGCCTTCACGACTACCTTCGCCCTTACAACACGCTCTAAAACACCCACTCGAACTTTATTAGGGTCCCGTACATGCAGCAACGCCCGCAACACGTCTTCACACACTTTCATCTCCGACCCTCCCCACCACATTCGCACCTCTTCATGCAAGCCATTCACGCCCCTCCCTGCATGACCCCGCACACGGCGTAACCCCCACTTCAAATAAATGCACTTGACTCTTAACCGTAAATCAATCAACCCCAATCCTCCTCTGTTGACCGGTAAAGTAACCACACTCCTACTCAACCATTCACACCCGGAACCCCAAAGAAAATGGAAAACCCTCTTTAACAGCCTCGTAACATCCGGACCTGCTAACGGATATACCGCAGCCACGTGCCAGACTTTACTGTATAACAACACATTCACAACAATCGCACGCTGATGTACTGTCAAATGAGTTGGTCTCAACCCATCCAATCGCCCCACCACTCGATCCACAACAAGTCCAGAATTAACCATCCTCGCCTCTCTCGCACTACGCATATACACTATTCCACACACTTTTATCCTGTCCACCATATTCCAACGTACATTCCTTCCCCAACTCTCTCTTCCCACCCAATCTCCTAAGACCAGTAATTTTGATTTTTCCACATTAACTCTTAACCCGGTAACCCCCGCGAAATTATCAATAACATCTCCAACCGCACGTAAACTTCTCTGCGTTCGCACGAGTATTGTCGTGTCATCCACATACCCTATTATTCCCTGCACTCCACTTCCTACTCCCCAATCCACCTCCATACACGCTTCCACCTTTCTATAGAAAGGGTCTGTTAAACAGGCAAACAACAATTGAGACAGGGGACAACCCTGCCTAATACCCCGACCCATGGATACCCACTTCCCCAATTTCCCATTTACTTGTACACACACTCCCACACCTGTATACAATGTCTCTGCCCAACGTACCACCTCCTCCCCAAAACCCTGCCTCCTTAATATATACCACAACACCTCACGTTCTACACTATCATACGCCGCCTGCCAATCTAACGCTAAGACACCCCCCCCCTGCTCCCCTCCCGACCCTTCCACAAAATTCTTTATAATACTATGCCCGTCATACATCGTCCTCCCAGACACACCATATTGTCCTCTCGCAACCACTCTATCCACCACACACTTCATCCTATTTCCTAAATTTTTTGCAAAAATCTTATAATCAGCACACAGCAATGATATTATCCTAAAGTCCCGCACCGAGTCCTGTTTCTTACCTTTTGGCACTAAAACCACAACCGCAGTTCCTTGCAACCTGCCCATCCTCCCCTCCCTTTTCATCGTATTCATTAGTTCTACTAAGAAGGACTTCAACACATTCCAATGGCTCACATAAAACTCGCAGGGCAAGCCATCCAGACCTGGAGCCTTACCACGTGCCATCCCCTCCAAAGCCCTCCACACCTCCCCTTCTTCAATATCCCCCCCCAACGCCATGCGATCACTGCTACTTAGCACACAAGATACATTCTCCCCCAACCTCCCGAAAGCCTCCCCATCCACCCCTACACTCAGTAAATTTTTTCCAAACCACCTATCAACGTAATCACTCATTGCCTCCGTTGTTCTTAACTCATGTCCCGCCCTATATCCACCTAAGTCCTCATGTACCACCAGCCTATCAATTTCCATAGCCATACGTCGCTGCCTCTGTCCCCTTAACACACAGGCCGATGGTCGGTCACCCCACACCGCCTCTTCAATTCCACCCTGCACTCTCACCGCATCAAATCTATCATTCTGCAAATCACGAATCCTTCCTTTTAACAACTCGATTTCCTCCATGGGATACTGCCCTGCCTGCACGCCCCTCTCATAACAACTTTGCAACCTACCCTCGAAATACTGCTGCAACCCGTACGTCATCCAACCCTGGTACTTTCCCCATCGCACATAAAACCGCCGGATCCTCTCCTTAGCTACCCCATCCCACCACCCCAGCAAGTCACCCACATCCCTACCCTCTCCCCACAAATTCTCCCACATTGTCCTAAAATCTAACCCCGCCTCCTCCACCCCAAGAAGTCTCACATTTAACTTCCAATACCCTGGATACCTCTTAGGTAAGCTGGCCCAAGTCAAGTCCGTATAAACAGCTCTATGATCCGTGTAAACAGCTTCCACCGTACGCACACACATCACTCGCACACTTCTCGTCACATATAACCTATCGAGCCTGGCCGCGTATCCCTGTCTATGAAACGTATGCTCAACCATTAGGTCCCCACCTCCAATAACATCCCTTAACCCCACGCCCAGCAAAAGATCCCTTAGGCTAACCAAAAAACACCCTGCCCCCCGTGGCTCCACATCCTTTCTACGTACTATACAATTCCAATCACCGCCCACGATTGTTACCGAGGGAAGAGATCTCAAATAATAAACCAAAACATCACGCACAAATTCATTCTTCACCCGTACATCACGCTCCGCCGGCGCATACACACAAACCACTGCCAGTCGCTCACCTCTCCACCATCCATCTACCCGGAGTACCCTACCCTCCTCCCCTCCCTCACATCTAATTACAACAAACGGGCTTGTCTCCCGAATCAGAATTCCAACCCCACCTTTCAAACGGTCCGAATATGCCACAAACACACGATATCCGTCCACATTCAAATCCCGACCCGCCTTAAAGTTATGCTCCTGCATGAATACAATATCTATGGCATGACGCCTCAGAAACCCCTGGAGCCACAAACGATTCACATTCATACACAACCCATTTACATTCACAGTCATACACCTGAAACCTTCTTGAAGGGTTTTACACGCTGCCCTGTAACTCCTTTCATAGACACGTCACCAGCCTTCCTATTTTTCCCACCATGCTCACCACAGTGAGCTCTATTCCCTCCCCGGTCGAACACCTGACCGGACACACCTGTGGTGCCTCCACTCACCACATCAGCCCACGGTTTCTTCCCCGGTCTTTGCGCCGGGGTCAAGACATCATTGGAATCAGAGTGCGTTGCCGTCCTCTTCCGCCGAACACTCTCTGCATCCATGGTCTGGTCGGGGGATGCCTCACAATGCACCTCCGCCGCCACCTCGACCACGGTTACCATTCCCGTAGAAGAGGCACCTGCAGTCAGCTGGCTGTCTCTCCTCTCGTCCTCACTCTCCTCAGGTCCCACCACCGATTGTACATCAAATCCAGCTCTCTTCGTCTCCAAAAACTTTTCCGTCAACTGCTCCAGAGCCACATCCTCTGCTCGTTCTCCTCCACTCAACTTGGTCTCCCCTTCCACCAAAGCGGAGACTGTAGATCCTACAGGCATTGATGGGCTCGACCCCACCGTCGGGAACTCTCTCTCCACCTCCTCGCTCCAAGACGAACTATGGCCCTTTACAGGCGTCCCGCTGGCAGGCCCCGCCTTCGGGTCAGGCCCTCGCTCCGTCCTTCTGTCTGCAACCTGTCGTTGCTGCTGCCTCTCACACTGTGCTGCCATATGGTCATAAGCACCACATAGCCTGCAGGTCTTGCGCTGCCCTGCGTAATACACCATCACTTGCGTCCGAAAGTCGTCCAGGATGACAAATGACGGGATGGGATGCCTCAGCGTCATCTTTAGGTTGAACGTACCCTCCGGCCAGCCGGCGTACGCCCCATCCACCCAGGTACCTGCCGTTGCCAGATGCACAGTACCATAACGTTCAAAAACGTTCCGTATATCTGCCTCGTCAGCTTCGAAAGGCACGTTGCGTACCTTCACCCAAGTGTAGTGTCGCGACACGTCAATTAAACGAACTCGTATTGCCGAGTTTACGTCCACACAGCCATCTTGATACTGCTCCACCAGGCGCTCATACACTGCCGTCGATCGTAGCTTAACGAATATTCGGAAAGCCCCGTTGAGCGATACTCCATACAAATCTTGATCAGCAATGCCGTATGTGTCGCGAATAATCAAAGGTAGAAGCACCTGTGCGGACTGAGGCGTAATTACACCCCGCACTAAATCAAAGCACACAGTGTTGACGCGCCTTCTGATAGTCTGCGCCATCTTGTGAAAATCAATCTGCGCAGGAAGGCCTCTCAACCAGGAGCGTGTGCGCAGCACAACCTCACGGCAATAAAGCGATGAGGTCAATTTACCATAAATAAGGGGGGTTCGTGTTGAGTGTATTACAGTAGTGACTGATGTAGCAAGTGTAAGTGTTGAGTGTGGTACAGTAGTGCCAGTTGTGGTAAGTGTAAGTGTTGAGTGTATTACAGCAGTGCCTGATGTAGCAAGTGTAAGTGTTGAGTGTGGTACAGTAGTGCCAGTGATTGCAAGTTCAAGTGTTGAGTGAAGTACAGTAGTGCCAGTTGTGGTAAGTGTAAGTGTTGAGTGTGGTACAGTAGTGCTTGGCGTGGCAAGTATAACTGTTGCGTGCATTAGAGTAGTGCCTGTGTCAGTATAGCTACAGAATTCCCCTATACGTAAACTTGCGTAATATATTGTAGATCGAATCATCCATATATATATATTTCAGTAGGCTCAGCAACTAGCATGTGTGACGTCACGTCACGTTATGCGCATGTGTGCTTAAAAATCGCTGTAACTCTCTCAGTTCCCGCACAGATCTACAAGAGGCAAGACAGGCAGCTTGGGCTCTTCCCTTTCACACTCTGCCATTATAATATTACAATCTACATCTCCACGAACCCTGACATCTGGTGTGGCAAGTGTAAGTGTTGAGTGTATTACAGAAGGGCCAGTGATGGCAAGTGCAAGTGTTGAGTGTGGTACAGTAGTGCCAGTGACGGCAAGTGCAAGTGTTGAGTGTGGTACAGTAGTGCCAGTGATGGCAAGTGCAAGTGTTGAGTGTGGTACAGTAGTGCCAGTGATGGCAAGTGCAAGTGTTGAGTGTGGTACAGTAGTGCCAGTGATGGCAAGTGCAAGTGTTGAGTGTGGTACAGTAGTGCCAGTGACGGCAAGTGCAAGTGTTGAGTGTGGTACAGTAGTG
Organism: Cherax quadricarinatus; assembly: GCF_038502225.1. Classification (NCBI taxonomy): domain Eukaryota; kingdom Metazoa; phylum Arthropoda; class Malacostraca; order Decapoda; family Parastacidae; genus Cherax; species Cherax quadricarinatus. The sequence goes on along the minus strand of NC_091333.1, from coordinate 33,328,464 downwards.
CCAGTGATGGCAAGTGCAAGTGTTGAATGTGGTACGGTAGTGCCAGTGACGGCAAGTGCAAGTGTTGAGTGTGGTACAGTAGTGCCAGTGACGGCAAGTGCAAGTGTTGAGTGTGGTACAGTAGTGCCAGTGACGGCAAGTGCAAGTGTTGAGTGTGGTACAGTAGTGCCAGTGATGGCAAGTGCAAGTGTTGAGTGTGGTACAGTAGTGCCAGTGATGGAAAGTGCAAGTGTTGAGTGTGGTACAGTAGTGCCAGTGATGGCAAGTGCAAGTGTTGAGTGTGGTACAGTAGTGCCAGTGATGGCAAGTGCAAGTGTTAAGTGTGGTACAGTAGTGCCAGTGATGGCAAGTGCAAGTGTTGAGTGTGGTACAGTAGTGCCAGTGATGGCAAGTGCAAGTGTTGAGTGTGGTACAGTAGTACCAGTGATGGCAAGTGCAAGTGTTGAGGGTGGTACATTAGTGCCAGTTGTGTTAAGTGTAAGTGTTGAGTGTACTACAGCAGTGCCTGATGTAGCAAGTGTAAGTGTTGAGTGTGGTACAGCAGTGCCAGTGATGGTAAGTGCAAGTGTTGAGTGTGGTACAGTAGTGCCAGTGATGACAAGTGCAAATGTTGAGTGTGGTACAGTAGTGCCAGTGATGGCAAGTGCAAGTGTTGAGTGTGGTACAGTAGTGCCAGTGATGACAAGTGCAAGTGTTGAGTGTGGTACAGTAGTGCCAGTGATGGCAAGTGCAAGTGTTGAGTGTGGTACAGTAGGGCCAGTGATGGGAAGTGTAAGTGTTGAGTGTGGCACAGTAGTGCCAGTTGTGGTAAGTGAAAGTGTTGAGTGTATTACAGCAGTGCCAGATGTAGCAAGTGTAAGTGTTGGGTGTAGTACAGTAGTGCCAGTTGTGTTAAGTGTAAGTGTTGAGTGCATTACAGCAGTGTCTGATATAGCATGTGTAAGTGTTAAGTGTGGTACAGAAGTGCCAGTTGTGGTAAGTGTAAGTGTTGAGTGTATTACAGTAGTGACTGATGTAGCAACTGTAAGTGTTGAGTGTGGTACAGTAGTGCCAGTGAAGGTAAGTGTAAGTGTTGAGTGTATTACAGTAGTGACTGATGTAGCAACTGTAAGTGTTGAGTGTGGTACAGTAGTGCCAGTGAAGGTAAGTGTAAGCGTTGAGTGTATTACAATAGTGACTGATGTAGCAAGTGTAAATGTTGAGTGTGGTACCGCAGTGCCTGGTGGGGCAAGTGTAAGCTTTGAGTGCGGTACCGTAGCGCCTGGTGTGGCAAGTGTAAGTGATGAGCGTGGTACAGTAGTGCCAGCTGTGGCTAGTAAGTGTTGAGTGTGGTACAGTAGTGCCTGGTGTGGCTAGCGTAAGTGATGAGCGTGGTACACTAGTGCCTGGTGTGGCAAGTGTAAGCGTTGAGTGTGGTGGAGTACTGCTTGGTGCAGCTAGTGTAAGTGTTGAGTGTGGTACAGTAGTGCCTGGAGTGGCAAGTAGAAGTGTTGAGTGTGGTGGAGTACTTCTTGGTGTAGCTAGTGTAAGTGTTGAGTGTGGTACAGTAGTGCCTGGAGTGGCAAGTAGAAGTGTTGAGTGTGGTGGAGTACTGCTTGGTGTAGCTAGTGTAAGTGTTGAGTGTGGTACAGTAGTGCCTGGAGTGGCAAGTAGAAGTGTTGAGAGTGGTGGAGTACTGCTTGGTGTAGCTAGTGTAAGTGTTGAGTGTGGTACAGTAGTGCCTGGAGTGGCAAGTAGAAGTGTGGAGTGTGGTGGAGTACTGCTTGGTGTAGCTAGTGTAAGTGTTGAGTGTGGTACAGTAGTGCCTGGAGTGGCAAGTAGAAGTGTTGAGTGTGGTGGAGTACTTCTTGGTGTAGCTAGTGTAAGTGTTGAGTGTGGTACAGTAGTGCCTGGAGTGGCAAGTAGAAGTGTTGAGTGTGGTGGAGTACAGCTTGGTGTAGCTAGTGTAAGTGTTGAGTGTGGTACAGTAGTGCCTGGAGTGGCAAGTAGAAGTGTTGAGTGTGGTGGAGTACTGCTTGGTGTAGCTAGTGTAAGTGTTGAGTGTGGTGGAGTACTGCTTGGTGTAGCTAGTGTAAGTGTTGAGTGTGGTACAGTAGTGCCTGGAGTGGCAAGTAGAAGTGTTGAGTGTGGTGGAGTACTGCTTGGTGTAGCTAGTGTAAGTGTTGAGTGTGGTACAGTAGTGCCTGGAGTGGCAAGTAGAAGTGTTGAGTGTGGTGGAGTACTGCTTGGTGTAGCTAGTGTAAGTGTTGAGTGTGGTACAGTAGTGCCTGGAGTGGCAATTAGAAGTGTTGAGTGTGGTGTAGTACTGCTTGGTGTAGCTAGTGTAAGTGTTGAGTGTGGTGGAGTACTGCTTGGTGTAGCTAGTGTAAGTGTTGAGTGTGGTGGAGTACTGCTTGGTGTAGCTAGTGTAAGTGTTGAGTGTGGTACAGTAGTGTCTGCACTGGCAAGTAGAAGTGTTGAGTGTGGTGGAGTACTGCTTGGTGTAGCTAGTGTAAGTGTTGAGTGTGGTACAGTAGTGCCTGGAGTGGCAAGTAGAAGTGTTGAGTGTGGTGGAGTACTGCTTGGTGTAGCTAGTGTAAGTGTTGAGTGTGGTGGAGTACTGCTTGGTGTAGCTAGTGTAAGTGTTGAGTGTGGTGGAGTACTGCTTGGTGTAGCTAGTGTAAGTGTTGAGTGTGGTGGAGTACTGCTTGGTGTAGCTAGTGTAAGTGTTGAGTGTGGTACAGTAGTGCCTGGAGTGGCAAGTAGAAGTGTTGAGTGTGGTGGAGTACTGCTTGGTGTAGCTAGTGTAAGTGTTGAGTGTGGTACAGTAGTGCCTTGAGTGGCAAGTAGAAGTGTTGAGTGTGGTGGAGTACTACTTGGTGTAGCTAGTTTAAGTGTTGAGTGTGGTACAGTAGTGCCTTGAGTGGCAAGTAGAAGTGTTGAGTGTGGTGGAGTACTGCTTGGTGTAGCTAGTGTAAGTGTTGAGTGTGGTACAGAAGTGCCTGGAGTGGCAAGTAGAAGTGTTGAGTGTGGTGGAGTACTGCTTGGTGTAGCTAATGTAAGTGTTGAGTGTGGTACAGTAGTGCCTGGAGTGGCAAGTAGAAGTGTTGAGTGTGGTGGAGTACTGCTTGGTGTAGCTAGTGTAAGTGTTGAGTGTGGTGGAGTACTGCTTGGTGTAGCTAGTGTAAGTGTTGAGTGTGGTACAGTAGTGCCTGGAGAGGCAAGTAGAAGTGTTGAGTGTGGTGGAGTACTGCTTGGTGTAGCTAGTGTAAGTGTTGAGTGTGGTACAGTAGTGCCTGGAGTGGCAAGTAGAAGTGTTGAGTGTGGTGGAGTACTGCTTGGTGTAGCTAGTGTAAGTGTTGAGTGTGGTGAGGTACTGCTTGGTGTAGCTAGTGTAAGTGTTGAGTGTGGTACAGTAGTGCCTGGAGAGGCAAGTAGAAGTGTTGAGTGTGGTGGAGTACTGCTTGGTGTAGCTAGTGTAAGTGTTGAGTGTGGTACAGTAGTGCCTGGAGTGGCAAGTAGAAGTGTTGAGTGTGGTGGAGTACTGCTTGGTGTAGCTAGTGTAAGTGTTGAGTGTGGTACATTAGTGCCTGGAGTGGCAAGTAGAAGTGTTGAGTGTGGTGGAGTACTGCTTGGTGTAGCTATTGTAAGTGTTGAGTGTGGTACAGTAGTGCCTGGAGTGGCAGGTAGAAGTGTTGAGTGTGGTGGAGTACTGCTTGGTGTAGCTAGTGTAAGTGTTGAGTGTGGTGGAGTACTGCTTGGTGTAGCTAGTGTAAGTGTTGAGTGTGGTGGAGTACTGCTTGGTGTAGCTAGTGTAAGTGTTGAGTGTGGTACAGTAGTGCCTTGAGTGGCAAGTAGAAGTGTTGAGTGTGGTGGAGTACTGCTTGGTGTAGCTAGTGTAAGTGTTGAGTGTGGTACAGTAGTGCCTGGAGTTGCAAGTAGAAGTGTTGAGTGTGGTGGAGTACTGCTTGGTGTAGCTAGTGTAAGTGTTGAGTGTGGTGGAGTACTGCTTGGTGTAGCTAGTGTAAGTGTTGAGTGTGGTACAGTAGTGCCTGGAGTGGCAAGTAGAAGTGTTGAGTGTGGTGGAGTACTGCTTGGTGTAGCTAGTGTAAGTGTTGAGTGTGGTACAGCAGTGTCTGGAGTGGCAAGTAGAAGTGTTGAGTGTGGTGGAGTACTGCTTGGTGTAGCTAATGTAAGTGTTGAGTGTGGTACAGTAGTGACTGGAGTGGCAAGTAGAAGTGTTGAGTGTGGTGGAGTACTGCTTGGTGTAGCTAGTGTAAGTGTTGAGTGTGGTGGAGTACTGCTTGGTGTAGCTAGTGTAAGTGTTGAGTGTGGTGGAGTACTGCTTGGTGTAGCTAGTGTAAGTGTTGAGTGTGGTACAGTAGTGCCTGGAGTGGCAAGTAGAAGTGTTGAGTGTGGTGGAGTACTGCTTGGTGTAGCTAGTGTAAGTGTTGAGTGTGGTACAGTAGTGCCTGGAGTGGCAAGTAGAAGTGTTAAGTGTGGTGGAGTACTGCTTGGTGTAGCTAGTGTAAGTGTTGAGTGTGGTACAGTAGTGCCTGGAGTGGCAAGTAGAAGTGTTGAGTGTGGTGGAGTACTGCTTGGTGTAGCTAGTGTAAGTGTTGAGTGTGGTACAGTAGTGCCTGGAGTGGCAAGTAGAAGCGTTGAGAGTGGTGGAGTACTGCTTGGTGTAGCTAGTGTAAGTGTTGAGTGTGGTACAGTAGTGCCTGGAGTGGCAAGTAGAAGTGTTGAGTGTGGTGGAGTACTGCTTGGTGTAGCTAGTGTAAGTGTTGAGTGTGGTGGAGTACCGCTTGGTGTAGCTAGTGTAAGTGTTGAGTGTGGTACAGTAGTGCCTGGAGTGGCAAGTAGATGTGTTGAGTGCGGTGGAGTACTGCTTGGTGTAGCTAGTGTAAGTGTTGAGTGTGGTACAGTAGTGCATGGAGTGGCAAGTAGAAGTGTTGAGAGTGGTGGAGTACTGCTTGGTGTAGCTAGTGTAAGTGTTGAGTGTGGTACAGTAGTGCCTGGAGTGGCAAGTAGAAGTGTTGAGTGTGGTGGAGTACTGCTTGGTGTAGCTAGTGTAAGTGTTGAGTGTGGTGGAGTACTGCTTGGTGTAGCTAGTGTAAGTGTTGAGTGTGGTACAGTAGTGCCTGGAGTGGCAAGTAGAAGTGTTGAGTGTGGTGGAGTACTGCTTGGTGTAGCTAGTGTAAGTGTTGAGTGTGGTACAGTAGTGCATGGAGTGGCAAGTAGAAGTGCTGAGTGTGGTGGAGTACTGCTTGGTGTAGCTAGTGTAAGTGTTGAGTGTGGTGGAGTACTGCTTGGTGTAGCTAGTGTAAGTGTTGAGTGTGGTGGAGTACTGCTTGGTGTAGCTAGTGTAAGTGTTGAGTGTGGTGGAGTACTGCTTGGTGTAGCTAGTGTAAGTGTTGAGTGTGGTACAGTAGTGCCTGGAGTTGCAAGTAGAAGTTTTGAGTGTGGTGGAGTACTGCTTGGTGTAGCTAGTGTAAGGGTTGAGTGTGGTACAGTAGTGCCTGGAGTGGCAAGTAGAAGTGTTGAGTGTGGTGGAGTACTGCTTGGTGTAGCTAGTGTAAGTGTTGAGTGTGGTACAGTAGTGCCTGGAGTGGCAAGTAGAAGTGTTGAGTGTGGTGGAGTACTGCTTGGTGTAGCTAGTGTAAGTGTTGAGTGTGGTACAGTAGTGCCTGGAGTGGCAAGTAGAAGTGTTGAGTGTGGTGGAGTACTGCTTGGTGTAGCTAGTGTAAGTGTTGAGTGTGGTACAGTAGTGTGTGGAGTGGCAAGTAGAAGTGTTGAGTGTGGTGGAGTACTGCTTGGTGTAGCTAGTGTAAGTGTTGAGTGTGGTACAGTAGTGCCTGGAGTGGCAAGTAGAAGTGTTGAGTGTGGTGGAGTACTGCTTGGTGTAGCTAGTGTAAGTGTTGAGTGTGGTACAGTAGTGCCTGGAGTGGCAAGTAGAAGTGTTGAGTGTGGTGGAGTACTGCTTGGTGTATCTAGTGTAAGTGTTGAGTGTGGTGGAGTACTGCTTGGTGTAGCTAGTGTAAGTGTTGAGTGTGGTACAGTAGTGCCTGGAGAGGCAAGTAGAAGTGTTGAGTGTGGTGGAGTACTGCTTGGTGTAGCTAGTGTAAGTGTTGAGTGTGGTACAGTAGTGCCTGGAGTGGCAAGTAAAAGTGTTGAGTGTGGTGGAGTACTGCTTGGTGTAGCTAGTGTAAGTGTTGAGTGTGGTACAGTAGTGCCTGGAGTGGCAAGTAGAAGTGTTGAGTGTGGTGGAGTACTGCTTGGTGTAGCTAGTGTAAGTGTTGAGTGTGGTGGAGTACTGCTTGGTGTAGCTAGTGTAAGTGTTGAGTGTGGTGGAGTACTGCTTGGTGTAGCTAGTGTAAGTGTTGAGTGTGGTACAGTAGTGCCTGGAGTGGCAAGTAGAAGTGTTGAATGTGGTGGAGTACTGCTTGGTGTAGCTACTGTAAGTGTTGAGTGTGGTACAGTAGTGCCTGGAGTGGCAGGTAGAAGTGTTGAGTGTGGTGGAGTACTGCTTGGTGTAGCTAGTGTAAGTGTTGAGTGTGGTGGAGTACTGCTTGGTGTAGCTAGTGTAAGTGTTGAGTGTGGTGGAGTACTGCTTGGTGTAGCTAGTGTAAGTGTTGAGTGTGGTACAGTAGTGCCTTGAGTGGCAAGTAGAAGTGTTGAGTGTGGTGGAGTACTGCTTGGTGTAGCTAGTGTAAGTGTTGAGTGTGGTACAGTAGTGCCTGGAGTTGCAAGTAGAAGTGTTGAGTGTGGTGGAGTACTGCTTGGTGTAGCTAGTGTAAGTGTTGAGTGTGGTGGAGTACTGCTTGGTGTAGCTAGTGTAAGTGTTGAGTGTGGTACAGTAGTGCCTGGAGTGGCAAGTAGAAGTGTTGAGTGTGGTGGAGTACTGCTTGGTGTAGCTAGTGTAAGTGTTGAGTGTGGTACAGTAGTGTCTGGAGTGGCAAGTAGAAGTGTTGAGTGTGGTGGAGTACTGCTTGGTGTAGCTAATGTAAGTGTTGAGTGTGGTACAGTAGTGACTGGAGTGGCAAGTAGAAGTGTTGAGTGTGGTGGAGTACTGCTTGGTGTAGCTAGTGTAAGTGTTGAGTGTGGTGGAGTACTGCTTGTTGTAGCTAGTGTAAGTGTTGAGTGTGGTGGAGTACTGCTTGGTGTAGCTAGTGTAAGTGTTGAGTGTGGTACAGTAGTGCCTGGAGTGGCAAGTAGAAGTGTTGAGTGTGGTGGAGTACTGCTTGGTGTAGCTAGTGTAAGTGTTGAGTGTGGTACAGTAGTGCCTGTAGTGGCAAGTAGAAGTGTTAAGTGTGATGGAGTACTGCTTGGTGTAGCTAGTGTAAGTGTTGAGTGTGGTACAGTAGTGCCTGGAGTGGCAAGTAGAAGTGTTGAGTGTGGTGGAGTACTGCTTGGTGTAGCTAGTGTAAGTGTTGAGTGTGGTACAGTAGTGCCTGGAGTGGCAAGTAGAAGCTTTGAGAGTGGTGGAGTACTGCTTGGTGTAGCTAGTGTAAGTGTTGAGTGTGGTACAGTAGTGCCTGGAGTGGCAAGTAGAAGTGTTGAGTGTGGTGGAGTACAGCTTGGTGTAGCTAGTGTAAGTGTTGAGTGTGGTGGAGTACCGCTTGGTGTAGCTAGTGTAAGTGTTGAGTGTGGTACAGTAGTGCCTGGAGTGGCAAGTAGAAGTGTTGAGTGCGGTGGAGTACTGCTTGGTGTAGCTAGTGTAAGTGTTGAGTGTGGTACAGTAATGCCTGGAGTGGCAAGTAGAAGTGTTGAGAGTGGTGGAGTACTGCTTGGTGTAGCTAGTGTAAGTGTTGAGTGTGGTACAGTAGTGCCTGGAGTGGCAAGTAGAAGTGTTGAGTGTGGTGGAGTACTGCTTGGTGTAGCTAGTGTAAGTGTTGAGTGTGGTGGAGTACTGCTTGGTGTAGCTAGTGTAAGTGTTGAGTGTGGTACAGTAGTGCCTGGAGTGGCAAGTAGAAGTGTTGAGTGTGGTGGAGTACTGCTTGGTGTAGCTAGTGTAAGTGTTGAGTGTGGTACAGTAGTGCATGGAGTGGCAAGTAGAAGTGCTGAGTGTGGTGGAGTACTGCTTGGTGTAGCTAGTGTAAGTGTTGAGTGTGGTGGAGTACTGCTTGGTGTAGCTAGTGTAAGTGTTGAGTGTGGTGGAGTACTGCTTGGTGTAGCTAGTGTAAGTGTTGAGTGTGGTGGAGTACTGCTTGGTGTAGCTAGTGTAAGTGTTGAGTGTGGTACAGTAGTGCCTGGAGTTGCAAGTAGAAGTGTTGAGTGTGGTGGAGTACTGCTTGGTGTAGCTAGTGTAAGTGTTGAGTGTGGTACAGTAGTGCCTGGAGTGGCAAGTAGAAGTGTTGAGTGTGGTGGAGTACTGCTTGGTGTAGCTAGTGTAAGGGTTGAGTGTGGTACAGTAGTGCCTGGAGTGGCAAGTAGAAGTGTTGAGTGTGGTGGAGTACTGCTTGGTGTAGCTAGTGTAAGTGTTGAGTGTGGTACAGTAGTGCCTGGAGTGGCAAGTAGAAGTGTTGAGAGTGGTGGATGACTGCTTGGTGTAGCTAGTGTAAGTGTTGAGTGTGGTACAGTAGTGCCTGGAGTGGCAAGTAGAAGTGTTGAGTGTGGTGGAGTACTGCTTTGTGTAGCTAGTGTAAGTGTTGAGTGTGGTGGAGTACTGCTTGGTGTAGCTAGTGTAAGTGTTGAGTGTGGAGTACTGCTTGGTGTAGCTAGTGTAAGTGTTGAGTGTGGTACAGTAGTGCCTGGAGTGGCAAGTAGAAGTGTTGAGTGTGGTGGAGTACTGCTTGGTGTAGCTAGTGTAAGTGTTGAGTGTGGTGGAGTACTGCTTGGTGTAGCTAGTGTAAGTGTTGAGTGTGGTGGAGTACTGCTTGGTGTAGCTAGTGTAAGTGTTGAGTGTGGTGGAGTACTGCTTGGTGTAGCTAGTGTAAGTGTTGAGTGTGGTACAGTAGTGCTTGGAGTGGCAAGTAGAAGTGTTGAGTGTGCTGGAGTACTGCTTTGTGTAGCTAGTGTAAGTGTTGAGTGTGGTGGAGTACTGCTTTGTGTAGCTAGTGTAAGTGTTGAGTGTGGTGGAGTACTGCTTGGTGTAGCTAGTGTAAGTGTTGAGTGTGGTGGAGTACTGCTTGGTGTAGCTAGTGTAAGTGTTGAGTGTGGTGGAGTACTGCTTGGTGTAGCTAGTGTAAGTGTTGAGTGTGGTGGAGTACTGCTTGGTGTAGCTAGTGTAAGTGGAGAGTGGGGTACAGTAGTGCCTGGAGTGGCAAGTAGAAGTGTTGAGTGTGGTGGAGTACTGCTTGGTGTAGCTAGTTTAAGTGTTGAGTGTGGTACAGTAGTGCCTGGAGTGGCAAGTAGAAGTGTTGAGTGTGGTGGAGTACTGCTTGGTGTAGCTAGTGTAAGTGTTGAGTGTGGTGGAGTACTGCTTTGTGTAGCTAGTGTAAGTGTTGAGTGTGGTGGAGTACTGCTTGGTGTAGCTAGTGTAAGTGTTGAGTGTGGTACATTAGTGCTTGGAGTGGCAAGTAGAAGTGTTGAGTGTGGTGGAGTACTGCTTGGTGTAGCTAGTGTAAGTGTTGAGTGTGGTGGAGTACTGCTTGGTGTAGCTAGTGTAAGTGTTGAGTGTGGTGGAGTACTGCTTGGTGTAGCTAGTGTAAGTGTTGAGTGTGGTACAGTAGTACCTGGAGTGGCAAGTAGAAGTGTTGAGTGTGGTGGAGTACTGCTTGGTGTAGCTAGTGTAAGTGTTGAGTGTGGTACAGTAGTGCCTGGAGTGGCAAGTAGAAGAGTTGAGAGTGGTGGAGTACTGCTTGGTGTAGCTAGTGTAAGTGTTGAGTGTGGTACAGTAGTGCCTGGAGTGGCAAGTAGAAGTGTTGAGAGTGGTGGAGAACTGCTTTGTGTAGCTAGTGTAAGTGTTGAGTGTGGTGGAGTACTGCTTGGTGTAGCTAGTGTAAGTGTTGAGTGTGGAGGAGTACTGCTTGGTGTAGCTAGTGTAAGTGTTGAGTGTGGTACAGTAGTGCCTGGAGTGGCAAGTGGAAGTGTTGAGTGTAGTGGAGTACTGCTTGGTGTAGCTAGTGTAAGTGTTGAGTGTGGTGGAGTACTGCTTGGTGTAGCTAGTGTAAGTGTTGAGTGTGGTGGAGTACTGCTTGCTGTAGCTAGTGTAAGTGTTGAGTGTGGTACAGTAGTGCCTGGAGAGGCAAGTAGAAGTGTTGAGTGTGGTGGAGTACTGCTTGGTGTAGCTAGTGTAAGTGTTGAGTGTGGTACAGTAGTGCCTGGAGTGGCAAGTAGAAGTGTTGAGTGTGCTGGAGTACTGCTTGGTGTAGCTAGTGTAAGTGTTGAGTGTGGTGGAGTACTGCTTTGTGTAGCTAGTGTAAGTGTTGAGTGTGGTGGAGTACTGCTTGGTGTAGCTAGTGTAAGTGTTGAGTGTGGTGGAGTACTGCTTGGTGTAGCTAGTGTAAGTGTTGAGTGTGGTGGAGTACTGCTTGGTGTAGCTAGTGTAAGTGTTGAGTGTGGTGGAGTACTGCTTGGTGTAGCTAGTGTAAGTGTTGAGTGTGGTACAGTAGTGCCTGGAGTGGCAAGTAGAAGTGTTGAGTGTGGTGGAGTACTGCTTGGTGTAGCTAGTGTAAGTGTTGAGTGTGGTACAGTAGTGCCTGGAGTGGCAAGTAGAAGTGTTGAGTGTGGTGGAGTACTGCTTGGTGTAGCTAGTGTAAGTGTTGAGTGTGGTGGAGTACTGCTTGGTGTAGCTAGTGTAAGTGTTGAGTGTGGTGGAGTACTGCTTGGTGTAGCTAGTGTAAGTGTTGAGTGTGGTGGAGTACTGCTTGGTGTAGCTAGTGTAAGTGTTCAGTGTGGTACAGTAGTGCCTGGAGTGGCAAGTAGAAGTGTTGAGTGTGGTGGAGTACTGCTTGGTGTAGCTAGTGCAAGTGTTGAGTGTGGTACAGTAGTGCCTGGAGTGGCAAGTAGAAGTGTTGAGTGTGGTGGAGTACTGCTTGGTGTAGCTGGTGTAAGTGTTCAGTGTGGTACAGTAGTGCCTGGAGAGGCAAGTAGAAGGGTTGAGTGTGGTGGAGTACTGCTTGGTGTAGCTAGTGTAAGTGTTGAGTGTGGTACAGTAGTGCCTGGAGTGGCAAGTAGAAGTGTTGAGTGTGGTGGAGTACTGCTTGGTGTAGCTAGTGTAAGTGTTGAGTGTGGTACAGTAGTGCCTGGAGTGGCAAGTAGAAGTGTTGAGTGTTGGTGGAGTACTGCTTGGTGTAGCTAGTGTAAGTGTTGAGTGTGGTACAGTAGTGCCTGGAGTGGCAAGTAGAAGTGTTGAGTGTGGTGGAGTACTACTTGGTGTAGCTAGTGCAAGTGTTGAGTGTGGTGGAGTAGTGCCTGGAGTGGCAAGTAGAAGTGTTGAGTGTGGTGGAGTACTGCTTGGTGTAGCTAGTGTAAGTGTTGAGTGTGGTGGAGTACTGCTTGGTGTAGCTAGTGTAAGTGTTGAGTGTGGTACAGTAGTGCCTGGAGTGGCAAGTAGAAGTGTTGAGTGTGGTGGAGTACTGGTTGGTGTAGCTAGTGTAAGTGTTGAGTGTGGTGGAGTACTGCTTGGTGTAGCTAGTGTAAGTGTTGAGTGTGGTACTTTAGTGCCTGGAGTGGAAAGTAGAAGTGTTGAGTGTGGTGGAGTACTGCTTGGTGTAGCTAGTGTAAGTGTTGAGTGTGGTACAGTAGTGCCTGGAGTGGCAAGTAGAAGTGTTGAGTGTGGTGGAGTACTGCTTGGTGTAGCTAGTGTAAGTTTTGAGTGTGGTACAGTAGTGCCTGGAGTGGCAAGTAGAAGTGTTGAGTGTGGTGGAGTACTGCTTGGTGTAGCAAGTGTAAGTGTTGAGTGTGGTACAGTAGTGCCTGGAGTGGCAAGTAGAAGTGTTGAGTGTGGTGGAGTACTGCTTGGTGTAGCTAGTTTAAGTGTTGAGTGTGGTACAGTAGTGCCTGGAGTGGCAAGTAGAAGTGTTGAGAGTGGTGGAGTACTGCTTGGTGTAGCTAGTGTAAGTGTTAAGTGTGGTAAAGTAGTGCCTGGAGTGGCAAGTAGAAGTGTTGAGTGTGGTGGAGTACTGCTTGGTGTAGCTAGTGTAAGTGTTGAGTGTGGTGGAGTACTGCTTGGTGTAGCTAGTGTAAGTGTTGAGTGTGGTACAGTAGTGCCTGGAGTGGCAAGTAGAAGTGTTGAGTGTGGTGGAGTACTGCTTGGTGTAGCTAGTGTAAGTGTTGAGTGTGGTACAGTAGTGCCTGGAGTGGCAAGTAGAAGTGTTGAGTGTGGTGGAGTACTGTTTGGTGTAGCTAGTGTAAGTGTTGAGTGTGGTACAGTAGTGCCTGGAGTGGCAAGTAGAAGTGTTGAGTGTGGTGGAGTACTGCTTGGTGGTGCTAGTGTAAGTGTTGAGTGTGGTACAGTAGTGCCTGGAGTGGCAAGTAGAAGTGTTGAGAGTGGTGGAGTACTGCTTGGTGTAGCTAGTGTAAGTGTTGAGTGTGGTACAGTAGTGCCTGGAGTGTCAAGTAGATGTGTTGAGAGTGGTGGAGTACTGCTTGGTGTAGCTAGTGTAAGTGTTGAGTGTGGTACAGTAGTGCCTGGAGTGGCAAGTAGTAGTGTTGAGAGTGGTGGAGAACTGCTTTGTGTAGCTAGTGTAAGTGTTGAGTGTGGTGGAGTACTGCTTGGTGTAGCTAGTGTAAGTGTTGAGTGTGGTGGAGTACTGCTTGGTGTAGCTAGTGTAAGTGTTGAGTGTGGTACAGTAGTGCCTGGAGTGGCAAGTAGAAGTGTTGAGTGTGGTTTAGTACTGCTTGGTGTAGCTAGTGTAAGTGTTGAGTGTGGTGGAGTACTGCTTGGTGTAGCTAGTGTAAGTGTTGAGTGTGGTGGAGTACTGCTTGGTGTAGCTAGTGTAAGTGTTGAGTGTGGTACAGTTGTGCCTGGAGTGGCAAGTAGAAGTGTTGAGTGTGGTGGAGTACTGCTTGGTGTAGTTAGTGTAAGTGTTGAGTGTGGTACAGTAGTGCCTGGAGTGGCAAGTAGAAGTGTTGAGTGTGGTGGAGTACTGCTTGGTGTAGCTAGTGTAAGTGTTGAGTGTGGTACAGTAGTGCCTGGAGTGGCAAGTAGAAGTGTTGAGTGTGGTGGAGTACTGCTTGGTGTAGCTAGTTTAAGTGTTGAGTGTGGTACAGTAGTGCCTGGAGTGGCAAGTAGAAGTGTTGAGAGTGGTGGAGTACTGCTTCGTGTAGCTAGTGTAAGTGTTGAGTGTGGTAAAGTAGTGCCTGGAGTGGCAAGTAAAAGTGTTGAGTGTGGTGGAGTACTGCTTGGTGTAGCTAGTGTAAGTGTTGAGTGTGGTGGAGTACTGCTTGATGTAGCTAGTGTAAGTGTTGAGTGTGGTACAGTAGTGCCTGGAGTGGCAAGTAGAAGTGTTGAGTGTGGTGGAGTACTGCTTGGTGTAGCTAGTGTAAGTGTTGAGTGTGGTACAGTAGTGCCTGGAGTGGCAAGTAGAAGTGTTGAGTGTGGTGGAGTACTGCTTGGTGTAGCTAGTGTAAGTGTTGAGTGTGGTACAGTAGTGCCTGGAGTGGCAAGTAGAAGTGTTGAGTGTGGTGGAGTACTGCTTGGTGTAGCTAGTGTAAGTGTTGAGTGTGGTGGAGTACTGCTTGGTGTAGCTAGTGTAAGTGTTGAGTGTGGTGGAGTACTGCTTGGTGTAGCTAGTGTAAGTGTTGAGTGTGGTGGAGTACTGCTTGGTGTAGCTAGTGTAAGTGTTGAGTGTGGTACAGTAGTGCCTGGAGTGGCAAGTAGAAGTGTTGAGTGTGCTGGAGTACTGCTTGGTGTAGCTAGTGTAAGTGTTGAGTGTGGTGGAGTACTGCTTTGTGTAGCTAGTGTAAGTGTTGAGTGTGGTGGAGTACTGCTTTGTGTAGCTAGTGTAAGTGTTGAGTGTGGTGGAGTACTGCTTGGTGTAGCTAGTGTAAGTGTTGAGTGTGGTGGAGTACTGCTTGGTGTAGCTAGTGTAAGTGTTGAGTGTGGTGGAGTACTGCTTGGTGTAGCTAGTGTAAGTGGAGAGTGGGGTACAGTAGTGCCTGGAGTGGCAAGTAGAAGTGTTGAGTGTGGTGGAGTACTGCTTGGTGTAGCTAGTTTAAGTGTTGAGTGTGGTACAGTAGTGCCTGGAGTGGCAAGTAGAAGTGTTGAGTGTGGTGGAGTACTGCTTGGTGTAGCTAGTGTAAGTGTTGAGTGTGGTGGAGTACTGCTTTGTGTAGCTAGTGTAAGTGTTGAGTGTGGTGGAGTACTGCTTGGTGTAGCTAGTGTAAGTGTTGAGTGTGGTACATTAGTGCTTGGAGTGGCAAGTAGAAGTGTTGAGTGTGGTGGTGTACTGCTTGGTGTAGCTAGTGTAAGTGTTGAGTGTGGTGGAGTACTGCTTGGTGTAGCTAGTGTAAGTGTTGAGTGTGGTGGAGTACTGCTTGGTGTAGCTAGTGTAAGTGTTGAGTGTGGTACAGTAGTACCTGGAGTGGCAAGTAGAAGTGTTGAGTGTGGTGGAGTACTGCTTGGTGTAGCTAGTGTAAGTGTTGAGTGTGGTACAGTAGTGCCTGGAGTGGCAAGTAGAAGTGTTGAGTGTGGAGGAGTACTGCTTGGTGTAGCTAGTGTAAGTGTTGAGTGTGGTGGAGTAGTGCTTTGTGTAGCTAGTGTAAGTGTTGAGTGTGGTGGAGTACTGCTTGGTGTAGCTAGTGTAAGTGTTGAGTGTGGTACATTAGTGCCTGGAGTGGCAAGTAGAAGTGTTGAGTGTGGTGGAGTACTGCTTGGTGTAGCTAGTGTAAGTGTTGAGTGTGGTGGAGTACTGCTTGGTGTAGCTAGTGTAAGTGTTGAGTGTGGTGGAGTACTGCTTGGTGTAGCTAGTGTAAGTGTTGAGTGTGGTACAGTAGTGCCTGGAGTGGCAAGTAGAAGAGTTGAGAGTGGTGGAGTACTGCTTGGTGTAGCTAGTGTAAGTGTTGAGTGTGGTACAGTAGTGCCTGAAGTGGCAAGTAGATGTGTTGAGAGTGGTGGAGTACTGCTTGGTGTAGCTAGTGTAAGTGTTGAGTGTGGTACAGTAGTGCCTGGAGTGGCAAGTAGAAGTGTTGAGAGTGGTGGAGAACTGCTTTGTGTAGCTAGTGTAAGTGTTGAGTGTGGTGGAGTACTGCTTGGTGTAGCTAGTGTAAGTGTTGAGTGTGGAGGAGTACTGCTTGGTGTAGCTAGTGTAAGTGTTGAGTGTGGTACAGTAGTGCCTGGAGTGGCAAGTAGAAGTGTTGAGTGTGGTGGAGTACTGCTTGGTGTAGCTAGTGTAAGTGTTGAGTGTGGTGGAGTACTGCTTGGTGTAGCTAGTGTAAGTGTTGAGTGTGGTGGAGTACTGCTTGCTGTAGCTAGTGTAAGTGTTGAGTGTGGTACAGTAGTGCCTGGAGTGGCAAGTAGAAGTGTTGAGTGTGGTGGAGTACTGCTTGGTGTAGCTAGTGTAAGTGTTGAGTGTGGTACAGTAGTGCCTGGAGTGGCAAGTAGAAGAGTTGAGTGTGCTGGAGTACTGCTTGGTGTAGCTAGTGTAAGTGTTGAGTGTGGTGGAGTACTGCTTTGTGTAGCTAGTGTAAGTGTTGAGTGTGGTGGAGTACTGCTTGGTGTAGCTAGTGTAAGTGTTGAGTGTGGTGGAGTACTGCTTGGTGTAGCTAGTGTAAGTGTTGAGTGTGGTGGAGTACTGCTTGGTGTAGCTAGTGTAAGTGTTGAGTGTGGTGGAGTACTGCTTGGTGTAGCTAGTGTAAGTGTTGAGTGTGGTACAGTAGTGCCTGGAGTGGCAAGTAGAAGTGTTGAGTGTGGTGGAGTACTGCTTGGTGTAGCTAGTGTAAGTGTTGAGTGTGGTACAGTAGTGCCTGGAGTGGCAAGTAGAAGTGTTGAGTGTGGTGGAGTACTGCTTGGTGTAGCTAGTGTAAGTGTTGAGTGTGGTGGAGTACTGCTTGGTGTAGCTAGTGTAAGTGTTGAGTGTGGTGGAGTACTGCTTGGTGTAGCTAGTGTAAGTGTTCAGTGTGGTACAGTAGTGCCTAGAGTGGCAAGTAGAAGTGTTGAGTGTGGTGGAGTACTGCTTGGTGTAGCTAGTGCAAGTGTTCAGTGTGGTACAGTAGCGCCTGGAGTGGCAAGTAGAAGTGTTGAGTGTGGTGGAGTACTGCTTGGTGTAGCTAGTGTAAGTGTTGAGTGTGGTACAGTAGTGCCTGGAGAGGCAAGTAGAAGGGTTGAGTGTGGTGGAGTACTGCTTGGTGTAGCTAGTGTAAGTGTTGAGTGTGGTGGAGTACTGCTTGGTGTAGCTAGTGTAAGTGTTGAGTGTGGTACAGTAGTGCCTGGAGTGGCAAGTAGAAGTGTTGAGTGTGGTGGAGTACTGGTTGGTGTAGCTAGTGTAAGTGTTGAGTGTGGTGGAGTACTGCTTGGTGTAGCTAGTGTAAGTGTTGAGTGTGGTACTTTAGTGCCTGGAGTGGAAAGTAGAAGTGTTGAGTGTGGTGGAGTACTGCTTGGTGTAGCTAGTGTAAGTGTTGAGTGTGGTACAGTAGTGCCTGGAGTGGCAAGTAGAAGTGTTGAGTGTGGTGGAGTACTGCTTGGTGTAGCTAGTGTAAGTGTTGAGTGTGGTACAGTAGTGCCTGGAGTGGCAAGTAGAAGTGTTGAGTGTGGTGGAGTACTGCTTGGTGTAGCTAGTGTAAGTGTTGAGTGTGGTACAGTAGTGCCTGGAGTGGCAAGTAGAAGTGTTGAGTGTGGTGGAGTACTGCTTGGTGTAGCTAGTTTAAGTGTTGAGTGTGGTACAGTAGTGCCTGGAGTGGCAAGTAGAAGTGTTGAGAGTGGTGGAGTACTGCTTGGTGTAGCTAGTGTAAGTGTTAAGTGTGGTAAAGTAGTGCCTGGAGTGGCAAGTAGAAGTGTTGAGTGTGGTGGAGTACTGCTTGGTGTAGCTAGTGTAAGTGTTGAGTGTGGTGGAGTACTGCTTGGTGTAGCTAGTGTAAGTGTTGAGTGTGGTACAGTAGTGCCTGGAGTGGCAAGTAGAAGTGTTGAGTGTGGTGGAGTACTGCTTTGTGTAGCTAGTGTAAGTGTTGAGTGTGGTACAGTAGTGCCTGGAGTGGCAAGTAGAAGTGTTGAGTGTGGTGGAGTACTGCTTGGTGTAGCTAGTGTAAGTGTTGAGTGTGGTACAGTAGTGCCTGGAGTGGCAAGTAGAAGTGTTGAGTGTGGTGGAGTACTGCTTGGTGGTGCTAGTGTAAGTGTTGAGTGTGGTACAGTAGTGCCTGGAGTGGCAAGTAGAAGTGTTGAGAGTGGTGGAGTACTGCTTGGTGTAGCTAGTGTAAGTGTTGAGTGTGGTACAGTAGTGCCTGGAGTGGCAAGTAGATGTGTTGAGAGTGGTGGAGTACTGCTTGGTGTAGCTAGTGTAAGTGTTGAGTGTGGTACAGTAGTGCCTGGAGTGGCAAGTAGTAGTGTTGAGAGTGGTGGAGAACTGCTTTGTGTAGCTAGTGTAAGTGTTGAGTGTGGTGGAGTACTGCTTGGTGTAGCTAGTGTAAGTGTTGAGTGTGGTGGAGTACTGCTTGGTGTAGCTAGTGTAAGTGTTGAGTGTGGTACAGTAGTGCCTGGAGTGGCAAGTAGAAGTGTTGAGTGTGGTTTAGTACTGCTTGGTGTAGCTAGTGTAAGTGTTGAGTGTGGTGGAGTACTGCTTGGTGTAGCTAGTGTAAGTGTTGAGTGTGGTGGAGTACTGCTTGGTGTAGCTAGTGTAAGTGTTGAGTGTGGTACAGTTGTGCCTGGAGTGGCAAGTAGAAGTGTTGAGTGTGGTGGAGTACTGCTTGGTGTAGTTAGTGTAAGTGTTGAGTGTGGTACAGTAGTGCCTGGAGTGGCAAGTAGAAGTGTTGAGTGTGGTGGAGTACTGCTTGGTGTAGCTAGTGTAAGTGTTGAGTGTGGTACAGTAGTGCCTGGAGTGGCAAGTAGAAGTGTTGAGTGTGGTGGAGTACTGCTTGGTGTAGCTAGTTTAAGTGTTGAGTGTGGTACAGTAGTGCCTGGAGTGGCAAGTAGAAGTGTTGAGAGTGGTGGAGTACTGCTTCGTGTAGCTAGTGTAAGTGTTGAGTGTGGTAAAGTAGTGCCTGGAGTGGCAAGTAAAAGTGTTGAGTGTGGTGGAGTACTGCTTGGTGTAGCTAGTGTAAGTGTTGAGTGTGGTGGAGTACTGCTTGATGTAGCTAGTGTAAGTGTTGAGTGTGGTACAGTAGTGCCTGGAGTGGCAAGTAGAAGTGTTGAGTGTGGTGGAGTACTGCTTGGTGTAGCTAGTGTAAGTGTTGAGTGTGGTACAGTAGTGCCTGGAGTGGAAAGTAGAAGTGTTGAGTGTGGTGGAGTACTGCTTGGTGTAGCTAGTGTAAGTGTTGAGTGTGGTACAGTAGTGCCTGGAGTGGCAAGTAGAAGTGTTGAGTGTGGTGGAGTACTGCTTGGTGTTGCTAGTGTAAGTGTTGAGTGTGGTACAGTAGTGCCTGGAGTGGCAAGTAGAAGTGTTGAGTGTGGTGGAGTACTGCTTGGTGTAGCTTGTGTAAGTGTTGAGTATGGTACAGTAGTGCCTGGAGTGGCAAGTAGAAGTGTTGAGAGTGGTGGAGTACTGCTTGGTGTAGCTAATGTAAGTGTTGAGTGTGGTACAGTAGTGCCTGGAGTGGTAAGTAGAAGTGTTGAGAGTCGTGGAGTACTGCTTGGTGTAGCTAGTGTAAGTGTTGAGTGTGGTACAGTAGTGCGTGGAGTGGCAATTAGAAGTGTTGAGAGTGGTGGAGTACTGCTTTGTGTAGCTAGTGTAAGTGTTGTGTGTGGTGGAGTACTGCTTGGTGTAGCTAGTGTAAGTGTTGAGTGTGGAGTACTGCTTGGTGTAGCTAGTGTAAGTGTTAAGAGTGGTACAGTAGTGCCTGGAGTGGCAAATAGAAGTGTTGAGTGTGGTGGAGTACTGCTTGGTGTAGCTAGTGTAAGTGTTGAGTGTGGTGGAGTACCGCTTGGTGTAGCTAGTGTAAGTGTTGAGTGTGGTGGAGTACTGCTTGGTGTAGCTAGTGTAAGTGTTGAGTGTGGTGGAGTACTGCTTGGTGTAGCTAGTGTAAGTGTTGAGTGTGGTACAGTAGTGCCTGGAGTGGCAAGTAGAAGTGTTGAGTGTGCTGGAGTACTGCTTGGTGTAGCTAGTGTAAGTGTTGAGTGTCCTGGAGTACTGCTTGGTGTAGCTAGTGTAAGTGTTGAGTGTGGTGGAGTACTGCTTGGTGTAGCTAGTGTAAGTGGAGAGTGGGGTACAGTAGTGCCTGGAGTGGCAAGTAGAAGTGTTGAGTGTGGCGGAGTACTGCTTGGTGTAGCTAGTGTAAGTGTTGAGTGTGGTACAGTAGTGCCTGGAGTGGCAAGTAGAAGTGTTGAGTGTGGTGGAGTACTGCTTGGTGTAGCTAGTGTAAGTGTTGAGTGTGGTACAGTAGTGCCTGGAGTGGCAAGTAGAAGTGTTGAGTGTGGTGGAGTACTGCTTGGTGTAGCTAGTGTAAGTGTTGAGTGTGGTGGAGTACTGCTTGGTGTAGCTAGTGTAAGTGTTGAGTGTGGTGGAGTACTGCTTGGTGTAGCTAGTGTAAGTGTTGAGTGTGGTACATTAGTGCCTGGAGTGGCAAGTAGAAGTGTTGAGTGTGGTGGAGTACTGATTGGTGTAGCTAGTGTAGGTGTTGAGTGTGGTGGAGTACTGCTTGGTGTAGCTAGTGTAAGTGTTGAGTGTGGTGGAGTACTGCTTGGTGTAGCTAGTGTAAGTGTTGAGTGTGGTACAGTAGTGCCTGGAGTGGCAAGTAGAAGTGTTGAGTGTGGTGGAGTACTGCTTGGTGTAGCTAGTGTAAGTGTTGAGTGTGGTACAGTAGTGCCTGGAGTGGCAAGTAGAAGAGTTGAGAGTGGTGGAGTACTGCTTGTTGTAGCTAGTGTAAGTGTTGAGTGTGGTACAGTAGTGCCTGGAGTGGCAAGTAGATGTTTTGAGAGTGGTGGAGTACTGCTTGTTGTAGCTAGTGTAAGTGTTGAGTGTGGTACAGTAGTGCCTGGAGTGGCAAGTAGAAGTGTTGAGAGTGGTGGAGAACTGCTTTGTGTAGCTAGTGTAAGTGTTGAGTGTGGTGGAGTACTGCTTGGTGTAACTAGTGTAAGTGTTGAGTGTGGAGGAGTACTGCTTGGTGTAGCTAGTGTAAGTGTTGAGTGTGGTACAGTAGTGATTGGAGTGGCAAGTAGAAGTGTTGAGTGTGGTGGAGTACTGCTTGGTGTAGCTAGTGTAAGTGTTGAGTGTGGTGGAGTACTGCTTGGTGTAGCTAGTGTAAGTGTTGAGTGTGGTGGAGTACTGCTTGGTGTACCTAGTGTAAGTGTTGAGTGTGGTACAGTAGTGCCTGGAGTGGCAAGTAGAAGTGTTGAGTGTGGTGGAGTACTGCTTGGTGTAGCTAGTGTAAGTGTTGAGTGTGGTACAGTAGTGCCTGGAGTGGCAAGTAGAAGTGTTGAGTGTGCTGGAGTACTGCTTGGTGTAGCTAGTGTAAGTGTTGAGTGTGGTGGAGTACTGCTTTGTGTAGCTAGTGTAAGTGTTGAGTGTGGTGGAGTACTGCTTGGTGTAGCTAGTGTAAGTGTTGAGTGTGGTGGAGTACTGCTTGGTGTAGCTAGTGTAAGTGTTGAGTGTGGTGGAGTACTGCTTGGTGTAGCTAGTGTAAGTGTTGAGTGTGGTGGAGTACTGCTTGGTGTAGCTAGTGTAAGTGGAGAGTGGGGTACAGTTGTTCCTGGAGTGGCAAGTAGAAGTGTTGAGTGTGGTGGAGTACTGCTTGGTGTAGCTAGTGTAAGTGTTGAGTGTGGTACAGTAGTGCCTGGAGTGGCAAGTAGAAGTGTTGAGTGTGGTGGAGTACTGCTTGGTGTAGCTAGTGTAAGTGTTGAGTGAGGTGGAGTACTGCTTGGTGTAGCTAGTGTAAGTGTTGAGTGTGGTACAGTAGTGCCTGGAGTGGCAAGTAGAAGTGTTGAGTGTGGTGGAGTACTGCTTGGTGTAGCTAGTGTAAGTGTTGAGTGTGATGGAGTACTGCTTGGTGTAGCTAGTGTAAGTGTTGAGTGTGGTGGAGTACTGCTTGGTGTAGCTAGTGTAAGTGTTGAGTGTGGTGGAGTACTGCTTTGTGTAGCTAGTGTAAGTGTTGAGTGTTTTGGAGTACTGCTTGGTGTAGCTAGTGTAAGTGTTGAGTGTGGTGGAGTACTGCTTTGTGTAGCTAGTGTAAGTGTTGAGTGTGGTACAGTAGTGCCTGGAGTGGCAAGTAGAAGTGTTGAGTGTGGTGGAGTACTGCTTGGTGTAGCTAGTGTAAGTGTTGAGTGTGGTGGAGTACTGCTTGGTGTAGCTAGTGTAAGTGTTGAGTGTGGTACAGTAGTGCCTGGAGTGGCAAGTAGAAGTGTTGAGTGTGGTGGAGTACTGCTTGGTGTAGCTAGTGTAAGTGTTGAGTGTGGTGGAGTACTGCTTTGTGTAGTTAGTGTAAGTGTTGAGTGTGGTACAGTAGTGCCTGGAGTGGCAAGTAGAAGTGTTGAGTGTGGTGGAGTACTGCTTGGTGTAGTTAGTGTAAGTGTTGAGTGTGGTACAGTAGTGCCTGGAGTGGCAAGTATAAGTGTTGAGTGTGGTGGAGTACTGCTTGGTGTAGCTAGTGTAAGTGTTGAGTGTGGTACAGTAGTGCCTGGAGTGGCAAGTAGAAGTGTTGAGTGTGGTGGAGTACTGCTTGGTGTAGCTAGTTTAAGTGTTGAGTGTGGTACAGTAGTGCCTGGAGTGGAAAGTAGAAGTGTTGAGAGTGGTGGAGTACTGCTTCGTGTAGCTAGTGTAAGTGTTGAGTGTGGTAAAGTAGTGCCTGGAGTGGCAAGTAAAAGTGTTGAGTGTGGTGGAGTACTGCTTGGTGTAGCTAGTGTAAGTGTTGAGTGTGGTGGAGTACTGCTTGGTGTAGCTAGTGTAAGTGTTGAGTGTGGTACAGTAGTGCCTGGAGTGGCAAGTAGAAGTGTTGAGTGTGGTGGAGTACTGCTTGGTGTAGCTAGTGTAATTGTTGAGTGTGGTACAGTAGTGCCTGGAGTGGCAAGTAGAAGTGTTGAGTGTGGTGGAGTACTGCTTGGTGTAGCTAGTGTAAGTGTTGAGTGTGGTACAGTAGTGCCTGGAGTGGCAAGTAGAAGTGTTGAGTGTGGTG
This sequence comes from Cherax quadricarinatus, assembly GCF_038502225.1. Taxonomy (NCBI): domain Eukaryota; kingdom Metazoa; phylum Arthropoda; class Malacostraca; order Decapoda; family Parastacidae; genus Cherax; species Cherax quadricarinatus. Next base: position 33,306,345 of record NC_091333.1, on the reverse strand, counting down.
GAGTACTGCTTGGTGTAGCTAGTGTAAGTGTTGAGTGTGGTACAGTAGTGCCTGGAGTGGCAAGTAGAAGTGTTGAGTGTGGTGGAGTACTGCTTGGGGTAGCTTGTGTAAGTGTTGAGTGTGGTACAGTAGTGCCTGGAGTGGCAAGTAGAAGTGTTGAGAGTGGTGGAGTACTGCTTGGTGTAGCTAGTGTAAGTGTTGAGTGTGGTACAGTAGTGCCTGGAGTGGCAAGTAGAAGTGTTGAGAGTGGTGGAGTACTGCTTGGTGTAGCTAGTGTAAGTGTTGAGTGTGGTACAGTAGTGCCTGGAGTGGCAAGTAGAAGTGTTGAGAGTGGTGGAGTACTGCTTTGTGTAGCTAGTGTAAGTGGAGAGTGGGGTACAGTAGTGCCGGGAGTGGCAAGTAGAAGTGTTGAGTGTGGTGGAGTACTGCTTGGTGTAGCTAGTGTAAGTGTTGAGTGTGGTACAGTAGTGCCTGGAGTGGCAAGTAGAAGTGTTGAGTGTGGTGGAGTACTGCTTGGTGTAGCTAGTGTAAGTGTTGAGTGTGGTGGAGTACTGCTTGGTGTAGCTAGTGTAAGTTTGAGTGTGGTACAGTAGTGCCTGGAGTGGCAAGTAGAAGTGTTGAGTGTGGTGGAGTACTGCTTGGTGTAGCTAGTGTAAGTGTTGAGTGTGATGGAGTACTGCTTGGTGTAGCTAGTGTAAGTGTTGAGTGTGGTGGAGTACTGCTTGGTGTAGCTAGTGTAAGTGTTGAGTGTGGTGGAGTACTGCTTTGTGTAGCTAGTGTAAGTGTTGAGTGTGGTGGAGTACTGCTTGGTGTAGCTAGTGTAAGTGTTGAGTGTGGTGGAGTACTGCTTTGTGTAGCTAGTGTAAGTGTTGAGTGTGGTACAGTAGTGCCTGGAGTGGCAAGTAGAAGTGTTGAGTGTGGTGGAGTACTGCTTGGTGTAGCTAGTGTAAGTGTTGAGTGTGGTGGAGTACTGCTTGGTGTAGCTAGTGTAAGTGTTGAGTGTGGTACAGTAGTGCCTGGAGTGGCAAGTAGAAGTGTTGAGTGTGGTGGAGTACTGCTTGGTGTAGCTAGTGTAAGTGTTGAGTGTGGTGGAGTACTGCTTTGTGTAGCTAGTGTAAGTGTTGAGTGTGATGGAGTACTGCTTGGTGTAGCTAGTGTAAGTGTTGAGTGTGCTGGAGTACTGCTTGGTGTAGCTAGTGTAAGTGTTGAGTGTGGTACAGTAGTGCCTGGAGTGGCAAGTAGAAGTGTTGAGTGTGGTGGAGTACTGCTTGGTGTAGCTAGTGTAAGCGTTGAGTGTGGTGGAGTACTGCTTGGTGTAGCTAGTGTAAGTGTTGAGTGTGGTGGAGTACTGCTTTGTGTAGCTAGTGTAAGTGTTGAGTGTGGTGGAGTAATGCTTGGTGTAGCTAGTGTAAGTGTTGAGTGTGGTACAGTAGTGCCTGGAGTGGCAAGTAGAAGTGTTGAGTGTGGTGGAGTACTGCTTGGTGTAGCTAGTGTAAGTGTTGAGTGTGGTGGAATACTGCTTTGTGTCGCTAGTGTAAGTGTTGAGTGTGGTGGAGTACTGCTTTGTGTAGCTAGTGTAAGTGTTGAGTGTGATGGAGTACTGCTTGGTGTAGCTAGTGTAAGTGTTGAGTGTGCTGGAGTACTGCTTGGTGTAGCTAGTGTAAGTGTTGAGTGTGGTGGAGTACTGCTTTGTGTAGCTAGTGTAAGTGTTGAGTGTGGTGGAGTACTGCTTGGTGTAGCTAGTGTAAGTGTTGAGTGTGGTGGAGTACTGCTTGGTGTAGCTAGTGTAAGTGTTGAGTGTGGTGGAGTACTGCTTGGTGTAGCTAGTGTAAGTGTTGAGTGTGGTGGAGTACTGCTTGGTGTAGCTAGTGTAAGTGGAGAGTGGGGTACAGTAGTGCCTGGAGTGGCAAGTAGAAGTGTTGAGTGTGGTGGAGTACTGCTTTGTGTAGCTAGTGTAAGTGTTGAGTGTGGTACAGTAGTGCCTGGAGTGGCAAGTAGAAGTGTTGAGTGTGGTGGAGTACTGCTTGGTGTAGCTAGTGTAAGTGTTGAGTGTGGTACAGTAGTGCCTGGAGAGGCAAGTAGAAGTGTTGAGTGTGGTGGAGTACTGCTTGGTGTAGCTAGTGTAAGTGTTGAGTGTGGTGGAGTACTGCTTGGTGTAGCTAGTGTAAGTGTTGAGTGTGGTGGAGTACTGCTTTGTGTAGCTAGTGTAAGTGTTGAGTGTGGTGGAGTAATGCTTGGTGTAGCTAGTGTAAGTGTTGAGTGTGGTATAGTAGTGCATGGAGTGGCAAGTAGAAGTGTTGAGTGTGGTGGAGTACTGCTTGGTGTAGCTAGTGTAAGTGTTGAGTGTGGTGGAGTACTGCTTTGTGTAGCTAGTGTAAGTGTTGAGTGTGGTACATTAGTGCCTGGAGTGGCAAGTAGAAGTGTTGAGTGTGGTGGAGTACTGCTTGGTGTAGCTAGTGTAAGTGTTGAGTGTGCTTGGTGGTGTTAGTGTTGATTGTAGTGTAGTAGTCTTTTTTTGGTGTTAGTGTTGAGTGTAGTGTTGTAGTGCTTGGTGGTGTTTGTGTTGAGAGTAGTGTAGTAGTGCTTTGTGGTGTTACTGTTGAGTGTAGTGCAGTAGTGCTTGGAGTTTTTAGTGTTTAGTGTAGTGTAGTAGTGCATGGTGGTGTTAGTGTTGAGTGTAGTGTAGTAGTGCTTGGTGGTGTTAGTGTTGAGTGTAGTGTAGTAGTGTAGTGCTTGGTGGTGTTAGTGTTGAGTGTAGTAGTGTAGTGCTTGGTGGTGTTAGTGTTGAGTGTAGTGCAGTAGTGCTTGGTGGTGTTAGTGTTGAGTGTAGTGTAGTAGTGCTTGGTGGTGTTAGTGTTGAGTGTAGTGTAGTAGTGCTTGGTGGTGTTAGTGTTGAGTGTAGTGTAGTAGTGCTTGGTGGTGTTAGTGTTGAGTGTAGTGTAGTAGTGCTTGGTGGTGTTAGTGTTGAGTGTAGTGTAGTAGTGCTTGGTGGTGTTAGTGTTGTGTGTAGTGTAGTAGTGCATGGTGGTGTTAGTGTTGTGTGTAGTGTAGTAGTGTAGTGCTTGGTGGTGTTAGTGTTGTGTGTAGTGTAGTAGTGTAGTGCTTGGTGGTGTTAGTGTTGAGTGTAGTAGTGTAGTGCTTGGTGGTGTTGGTGTTGTGTGTAGTGTAGTAGTGTAGTGCTTTGTGGTGTTAGTGTTGAGTGTAGTAGTGTAGTGCTTGGTGGTGTTAGTGTTGTGTGTAGTGTAGTAGTGTAGTGCTTGGTGGTGTTAGTGTTGTGTGTAGTGTAGTAGTGCTTGGTGGTGTTAGTGTTGTGTGTAGTGTAGTAGTGCATGGTGGTGTTAGTGTTGAGTGTAGTGTAGTAGTGCTTGGTGGTGTTAGTGTTGTGTGTAGTGTAGTAGTGCTTGGTGGTGTTAGTGTTGTGTGTAGTGTAGTAGTGCATGGTGGTGTTAGTGTTGAGTGTAGTGTAGTAGTGCTTGGTGGTGTTAGTGTTGTGTGTAGTGTAGTAGTGCTTGGTGGTGTTAGTGTTGTGTGTAGTGTAGTAGTGCATGGTGGTGTTAGTGTTGTGTGTAGTGTAGTAGTGCTTGGTGGTGTTAGTGTTGAGTGTAGTGTAGTAGTGCATGGTGGTGTTAGTGTTGAGTGTAGTGTAGTAGTGCTTGGTGGTGTTAGTGTTGAGTGTGGTGTAGTAGTGCATGGTGGTGTTAGTGTTGAGTGTAGTGTAGTAGTGCTTGGTGGTGTTAGTGTTGAGTGTAGTGTAGTAGTGCTTGGTGGTGTTAGTGTTGAGTGTAGTGTAGTAGTGCTTGGTGGTGTTAGTGTTGAGTGTAGTGTAGTAGTGCTTGGTGGTGTTAGTGTTGAGTGTAGTGTAGTAGTGCTTGGTGGTGTTAGTGTTGAGTGTAGAATTAGTTTTTCTTGACCCTCCACGAACTCTACCCAAACAGACTCTGTTACTGCTCCATCTATTTTTATACCTTTTTTTATGCAACAATTAATATTTTCTCGAACATACAATGCAACTCCTCCCCCCCTCCCATTACATCTATCCACATTGAATAACTTAAATCCCTGAATATTACACTCAGCAGTCATATCCCGACTCTTTAAATCATACCACGTTTCAGTTAATGCAATGATATCAAAGTTCCCAGCACATGCTACCAAACGTAGTTCATTAATTTTATTTCTTGCACTTCGACTGTTAGCATAAAATACCATCATATGTTTTTTCTTCTGCACATTTTTCCTATTCATCTTTGTTTTTACACAATTTCTGAAATTATCATTACCCAGAGTTACTCCATGACAGTTACTATTAAGATTCTTAATATCAGAGCATAAGACAATATATTCATACTCATTATTTATCATTTCTAAACCCATACCTCTAACTAATCCTAGTTTAAAGTCCTAACAACCCCCTCAACTGAGTTAGCAAGAAAACCCACACCTGCCCTGGATAAGTGAACCCCATCCCTGGCATACATGTCATTTCGGCCATAGAAGTTGTCCCAGTTGTCAATGAATGGTACTGCATTATCCTTACAGTGTTTATCCAGCCAACAATTAATACCAATTGCTCTGGACAACCATTCATTACCAACACCTCTTCTTGGCAAAATGCCACATATAACAGGGCGCCCCCCTTCTTCCTAATCATGTCTATAGCTGTCCTGAACTTTCTAACTAAATCCTCACTTCTACGCTTGCCTACATCATTGTCTCCAGCACTGAGGCAAATAATAGGATTGATCCCATTACCGTTCATGATGTTGTCAAGCCGGCTAACAATGTCCTCCATCCCAGCCCCAGGAAAGCATACCCTTTGTCTCCTACTCCTGTCCTTCAAGCAGAATGCCCTATCCATGTATCTAACCTGGCTATCCCCAACAACAACAATATTCTTACCTTCCTTGTCGTTCGTCGTGACGATCCCAGTAGTAGACTCACATTCGTCGGGTAGCACCGAGAATGCGTTGGAGGTTTCCACAGCAGTCTCTTTCTTCTTCATCGTTTCTGGCTTTCCATTCGTCTTCTTGATCGTCAACTTCGTCGTCCCCTGCTGTCCAGCCACTGACCACGATCCCTTCTTGACCTGAGGACTCGAAACAGGAGGACTACTACGAATCCTCTTGTTTTCCTCGGTCAATCGCCGTATCTCCATCTTCGCTGCCTTCAATTCTTCCTTAAGTTGCTGGTAAAGTTGCTCGATGGAGGGCATCTTGGTTCAGTCCACGGGAGCAAACAAGACACTTCTTCACAGAGTTAATACAGGTCAGCACTCAAAGTACAGGTCACCACTCAAGAGCACACAAACAGGTCTTCACAGAGCTGGAGGCAAAGATGTTGGCAGACGTAGGAGTGAGGACCTGATTAGCAGGTATAGGTCAGCAATAGAGATAATTAGGAAGAAGGGTGGGAAACCTGTCATATGTGGCATTTTGCCAAGGAGAGGAGTTGGAAATGAATGGTTGTCCAGAGCAATTGGTGTCAATTGCTGGCTGGACAAATACTGTAAGGAAAATGCGGTAACATTCATTGACAACTGGGACCTCTTCTATGCAGAAATGACATGTATGCCAGGGATGGGGTTCACTTGTCTAGGTGTGGGGTGGGAGCACTGGCCAACGCAGTGGAGGGAGCTGTTAGGTCTTTAAACTAGGAATAGTTAGTGGTATGGGTTTCTGCGGGAAAACTGTGAAGTCTCAGGGTAGTAATATGAGTACTAGGAAAACTAGTAATAGGCAAAATGAGGTGGATATCGGAAGGCCAGTGGCACTAATTGACAAGGACAGTAATAGGTTTAGTGGAATAACAGAAAGGAGCAGGAATGATAAAGAGAAAGGAGGGTCCTTAAGTATATATTACACAAATAGTCGCAGTGCTAGGAATAAGATGGACGAGTTGAGACTAGTTGCTAGTGCAGGTAACATAGATGTATTTGCCATTACTGAGACGTGGTTTAATTCAAAAAGTCGGGACATGCCTGCAGAATGTCACATTCAGGGTTTCAAATTGTTCCAAGTAGATAGAAGTATCGGGAAGGGGGGTGGGGTGGCATTGTATGTCCGAGATCGCTTGAACTGTTGCATTAAAACGGGTATTAAGTCTGAAGTAACACATACAGAGTCTGTTTGGATAGAATTTTCAGAGGGGCATGAAAAATTAACTTTAGGTGTGATATACCGTCCCCCAAATTTAGATAGGGACCAGGGAAGACTACTATGGGAGGAAATTGTTAGGGCCACAAGGCACGATAATGTAGTAATTCTAGGAGACTTTAACTTTAGTCATATTGATTGGAATTTCTTGACTGGGAATTTAGAATCATACGACTTCTTAGAAGTAGTTCAGGATTGTTTTCTGAAGCAGTTTGTGACAGAACCTACAAGGGGTAATAACCTGCTTGACTTAGTTCTGGCAAACAATGAATCCCTTGTTAATAATTTAGAAGTTTCAGAAGAACTGGGTGCTAGCGACCACAAATCAATTACATTTAGAATTGAATGGAAGTATGATAGTAGGGATAACTCAGTAACAGTCCCAGATTTTCGCTTAGCAGATTACGATGGGCTTAGAGAACACTTATCATCTGTTGACTGGGGTAACGAAGAGAGCTATCAATATGACAGTTTTCTGAACACAATACATGCTGCTCAAAGAACATTTATCCCTTATAAAGAAATTAGATCAAATAGAAATGACCCAAAATGGATGAATAATAGGCTGAAATATCTACTAGGGCATAAGAAAGGAATTTATAGGCGTATCAAAAGAGGCGAGGGTCATCTTATGAATCAGTATATTGACACTAAGAGGGACATTAAAAAGGGGATAAGAAAAGCTAAAAGGGACTATGAAATTAAAGTTGCTAGGGATTCTAAAACTAACCCAAAAAGTTTTTTCCAGGTATATAGAACAAAAGTCAGAGATAAGATAGGTCCCCTTAAAAATAACTATGGGCATCTTACTGACAAAGAGAATGAAATGTGCTCGATTTTAAATAATTATTTTCTCTCGGTTTTTACACAGGAAGACACTAGTAGTGTTCCGGTAATTAATTTTTATAGTGGGCCAGAAGAAGATAAATTATGTAACATCATAGTCACTAGTGAAATGGTTGTGAAGCAGATAGACCGACTGAAGCAAAATAAGTCACCGGGTCCTGATGAGGTTTTTTCAAGGGTTCTAAAGGAATGCAAAATGGAAGTCTGTGAACCATTAACTAATATTTTTAATTTATCTCTTCAAACAGGTGTAGTGTCTGATATGTGGAAGATGGCTAATGTAATTCCTATTTTTAAAACAGGGGACAAGTCGTTACCGTCAAATTACCGCCCAATAAGCCTGACCTCAATTGTAGGCAAATTACTAGAGTCAATTATAGCTCAAATTATAAGAAGCCATCTCGATAAGCATAGCTTGATTAATGATACTCAGCATGGATTCACAAGAGGCCGGTCTTGTCTAACTAATTTATTAACTTTTTTCAGTAAAGCTTTTGAGGCTGTTGACCACGATAAAGAATTTGATATTATTTACTTAGATTTTAGTAAGGCATTTGATAGAGTTCCGCACCAAAGACTGTTGAAGAAAGTAGCAGCTCATGGCATTGGGGGAAGAGTGCTCTCGTGGATAGAATCATGGCTCACAGACAGGAAGCAGAGAGTGTCCATAAATGGGGTTAAATCCGAGTGGGGATCAGTAACAAGTGGCGTTCCACAGGGATCAGTCTTGGGCCCGTTGTTGTTTATAATATATATCAATGATCTTGATGAAGGAATTACTAGTGATATGAGCAAATTCGCCGATGACACGAAGATAGGTAGGATAATTGATTCAAACGTAGATGTTAGGGAACTTCAGGAGGATTTAGACAAACTCTACTCTTGGTCAGAAAAGTGGCAGATGCAGTTCAATGTAGATAAATGCAAGGTTCTGAAGCTCGGAAGTGTCCATAACCCTAGCACTTATAAGTTAAATAATGTAGAACTTAGCCATACAGATTGCGAAAAGGACTTGGGGGTTATGGTAAGCAGCAACCTTAAACCAAGACAGCAATGCCTAAGCGTACGTAATAAGGCAAATAGATTACTGGGATTTATATCAAGAAGTGTAAGCAACGGCAATATAAACACAAATGCAGTATAATGTGATCCTTTATTGACTACGTTTCGCCCACACAGTGGGCTTTTTCAAGTCACAAACAGAAGTTCTGTTTGTGACTTGAAAAAGCCCACTGTGTGGGCGAAACGTAGTCAATAAAGGATCACATTATACTGCATTTGTGTTTATATTGCCATTGTGTCGGTATTTTATACCATTTATTTCCAAGTGTAAGCAACAGAAGTCCAGAGGTCATACTGCAGCTTTATACATCATTAGTAAGGCCTCACCTAGATTATGCAGCTCAATTCTGGTCTCCATATTACAGAATGGACATAAATTCGTTAGAAAACATTCAGCGTAGGATGACTAAATTAATACATAGCATTAGAAATCTTCCTTATGAAGAAAGATTGAAGACTCTTAAGTTACATTCACTTGTTAGACGAAGAATGAGGGGAGACCTGATCGAAGTGTATAAGTGGAAGATAGGTATTAATAAAGGGGATATTAACAAGGTCTTGAGGATATCTCTCCAAGAGAGAACCCGCAGTAATGGATTTAAATTAGATAAGTTTAGATTTAGAAAGGACATAGGAAAGTATTGGTTTGGAAATAGGGTAGTTGATGAGTGGAACAGTCTACCTAGTTGGGTTATTGAGGCTAGGACTTTGGGTAGTTTCAAATTTAGGTTGGATAAGTACATGAGTGGGAGGGGTTGGATTTGAGTGGGACTTGCACATCAGAGCTTATTTCTTGGGTAGCATTGAAAATTGGGTTGGTCAAATGTTTGTTAGTGGGATGAATTGTAAAGGACCTGCCTAGTATGGGCCAACAGGCCTGCTGCAGTGTTCCTCCTTTCTTATGTTCTTATGTTCTTATGAATGTCCTCGTCAGAATGAATTCGACGGCCTATTTTGGTGTCATCGGCAAACTTGCCGATGTCGCTCTTTATGCCCTCATCTATGTCGTTTATGTAGATTGTGAACAGCAGGGGGCCCAACGCTGACCCCTGTGGAACACCGCTCGTGACGCTTCCCCACTCTGATTTCTCCCCATTTATGCAAACTCTCTGCTGCCTATTTGTCAACCATGCCTCTATCCAAGAAAAAATTTCTCCTCCTATTCCATGTGCTTTAATTTTCCTCAATAGTCTCTGATGTGGGACCCTGTCAAAAGCCTTACTGAAGTCCATATACACAATATCATATTCATTACCATGATCTACCTCCTCAAATACCTTAGTGAAAAAAGTTAATAAATTCGTAAGGCAGGAACGCCCCTTTGTAAAACCATGCTGAGATTCGTTGATTAATTTATGCTTTTCAAGTGGCTACGAACTGCCTCGGCAGTTATTGATTCCATAAATTTTCCCACTATGGAGGTTAGGCTTATTGGTCTATAGTTCGAAGCTAAGGACCTGTCACCTGTTTTGAAAATAGGTATCACATTTGCCATTTTCCACTTATCTGGCACCATGCCAGTTTGTAGTGATATGTTGAAAAGATTAGCCAAATGTGTGCTAAACACACATTTGGCTTGCCGACACTAACAATGCTCTTTTCTGTCACGTCAGAGATCATAGCCATCCTATTGACTGGTCTTCTGCTAAAACTGTCTTCCCTACTTCCAACTCGAACAGTCGCCGCTTAGTTGAATCCTCTCTTATACACAACTTTCCTTGTATGAACCTTAGCCCTGGCTTCGTCTCTGTAGATGCCTTCCTCTCCCACTACATTGTAAAATGCTCCAAACTTCAGAACACCCGTGACTTAACCTGAATCCTCATTTTTTCTTCTTCTTCTTTTTCTTCTTCCTCTTCCCCTTTCCTCTCTCCTTTTCTCCTCTGGGTTGTCTTTCTCTCTCCTGTCTCGTGTTTCTGTTCCTTCTTTATTTTATTTCACCACTTCCCCTTTCACGCACCTCGGTGCGCTTGCTCTCCCTCTGTGGGTTTCTAGCTCTCTTGCAGTGCTCCCCTTCCTTTGTATTTGACTGGCTCGTCTTCCTTATTTCCCACTTCTACCACTACCACTACTACTACCTCTTCTTCTTCTACTACATCTACTGATGAAATTAGACACATGTGCGGCGTCTGGTTGTCTTTGTTGTGGACGTTTCGCCATCCAGTGGCTGGCTGGATGGCGAAACGTCTACGGTGGGGATGCCCGGGTGTTGTGCATGTGTCATTTCATCCTGTCGGTATTATATACAATTCTTGTACTACTACTACTACTACTTCTACCACTACTACTACCTCCACCTCTTCCTGCCTATATATAGCCGTTCTGCTCCTCCTCTGTTAGTGTGACTTTGTCAATGGTCCAAGTCGGACCGAAACGTCGTCGTAAGCTTCTGTCTTTTATGTGCGGGTTATTTGTGTATCGTTCCAGTCACGGTATTGTGCCTTTTTGTTATTTATTTATTTAATGTGTGCTAAGCTCCTCTTTACATTCCTTTAGAACCCTTGCATACAGTTCATCAGGGCCTGGGGGTTTGTTAGGTTTTAATTTATCTATTTGCCTAAGGACCATGTCATTTGTGACCCTAATCGTGCACGGCTTATTATCGTCCTGTTCTACATAATTTAGCATTACTGGAATATCGCTGGTATCCTCCTGTGTAAAAACTGAGAGGAAGTATGTGTTAAAAATTCTACACATTTCCTTATCACTGTCAGTGAGCTGACCCGAGGAACTTTTGAGTGGGCCTATCTTGTCCCTAATCTTACTTCTGTATACATAAGAACATAAGAATGGAGGAACACTGCAGAAGGCCTACTGGCCTATACAAGGCAGGTCATTATCTAAACGACCTCTACCAAAAGCTACTCATAAGAACATAAGAACATAAGAAAGGAGGAACACTGCAGAAGGCCCGTTGGCCCATACTAGGCAGGTCCCTTACAATTCATCCCACTAACAAAACATTTGCCCAACCCAATTTTCAATGCCACCCAAGAAACAAGCTCCGATGTGCAAGTCCCACTCAAATCCAACCCCTCCCACTCATGTACTTATCCAACCTAAATTTGAAACTACCCAAAGTCCAAGCCTCAATAACCCAACTAGGTAGACTGTTCCACTCATCAACTACCCTATTTCCAAACCAATACTTTCCTATGTCCTTTCTAAATCTAAACTTATCTAATTTAAATCCATTACTGCGGGTTCTCTCTTGGAGAGATATCCTCAAGACCTTGTTAATATCACCCCTATTAATACCTATCTTCCACTTATACACTTCGATCAGGTCTCCCCTCATTCTTCGTCTAACAAGTGAATGTAACTTAAGAGTCTTCAATCTTTCTTCATAAGGAAGATTTCTAATGCTATGTATTAATTTAGTCATCCTACGCTGAATGTTTTCTAACGAATTTATGTCCATTCTGTAATATGGAGACCAGAATTGAGCTGCATAATCTAGGTGAGGCCTTACTAATGATGTATAAAGCTGCAGTATGACCTCTGGACTTCTGTTGCTTACACTTCTTGATATAAATCCCAGTAATCTATTTGCCTTATTACGTACGCTTAGGCATTGCTGTCTTGGTTTAAGGTTGCTGCTTACCATAACCCCCAAGTCCTTTTCGCAATCTGTATGGCTAAGTTCTACATTATTTAACTTATAAGTGCTAGGGTTATAGACACTCCCGAGCTTCAGAACCTTGCATTTATCCACATTGAACTGCATCTGCCACTTTTCTGACCAAGAGTAGAGTTTGTCTAAATCCTCCTGAAGTTCCCTAACATCTACGTTTGAATCAATTATCCTACCTATCTTCGTGTCATCGGCGAATTTGCTCATATCACTAGCAATTCCTTCATCAAGATCATTGATATATATTATAAACAACAACGGGCCCAAGACTGATCCCTGTGGAACGCCACTTGTTACTGATCCCCACTCGGATTTAACCCCATTTATGGACACTCTCTGCTTCCTGTCTGTGAGCCATGACTCGATCCACGAGAGCACCCTCCCCCCAATGCCATGAGCTGCTACTTTCCTCAACAGTCTTTGGTGCGGAACTCTATCAAATGCCTTACTAAAATCCAAGTAAACAACATCAAATTCTTTATCGTGGTCAACAGCCTCAAAAGCTTTACTGAAGAAAGTTAATAAATTAGTTAGACAAGACCGGCCTCTTGTGAATCCATGCTGAGTATCATTAATCAAGCTATGCTTATCGAGATGGCTTCTTATAATCTCAGCTATAATTGACTCTAGCAACTTGCCTACAATTGAGGTCAGGCTTATTGGGCGGTAATTTGACGGTAACGACTTGTCCCCTGTTTTAAAAATAGGAATTACATTAGCCATCTTCCACATATCAGACACTACACCTGTTTGAAGAGATAAATTAAAAATATTAGTTAATGGTTCACAGACTTCCATTTTGCATTCCTTAAGAACCCTTGAAAAAACCTCATCAGGACCCGGTGACTTATTTTGCTTCAGTCGGTCTATCTGCTTCACAACCATTTCACTAGTGACTGTGATGTTACATAATTTATCTTCTTCTGATCCACTATAAAAATTAATTACCGGGATATTATTAGTGTCTTCCTGTGTAAAAACCGAGAGAAAATAATTATTTAAAATCGAGCACATTTCATTCTCTTTGTCAGTAAGATGCCCATAGTTATTTTTAAGGGGACCTATCTTATCTCTGACTTTTGTTCTATATACCTGGAAAAAACTTTTTGGATTAGTTTTAGAATCCCTAGCAACTTTAATTTCATAGTCCCTTTTAGCTTTTCTTATCCCCTTTTTAATGTCCCTCTTAATGTCAATATACTGATTCATAAGATGACCCTCGCCTCTTTTGATACGCCTATAAATTCCTTTCTTATGCCCTAGTAGATATTTCAGCCTATTATTCATCCATTTAGGGTCATTTCTATTTGATCTAATTTCCTTATAAGGGATAAACGTTCTTTGAGCAGCATGTATTGTGTTCAGAAAACTGTCATATTGATAGCTCTCTTCGTTACCCCAGTCAACAGATGATAAGTGTTCTCTAAGCCCATCGTAATCTGCTAAGCGAAAATCTGGGACTGTTACTGAGTTATCCCTACTATCATACTTCCATTCAATTCTAAATGTAATTGATTTGTGGTCGCTAGCACCCAGTTCCTCTGAAACTTCTAAATTATTAACAAGGGATTCATTGTTTGCCAGAACTAAGTCAAGCAGGTTATTTCCCCTTGTAGGTTCTGTCACAAACTGCTTCAAAAAACAATCCTGAACTACTTCTAAGAAATCGTATGATTCTAAATTCCCAGTCAAGAAATTCCAATCAATATGACTAAAGTTAAAGTCTCCTAGAATTACTACATTATCGTGCCTTGTGGCCCTAACAATTTCCTCCCATAGTAGTCTCCCTTGGTCCCTATCTAAATTTGGGGGACGGTATATCACACCTAAAATTAATTTTTCATGCCCCTCTGAAAATTCTATCCAAACAGACTCTGTATGTGTTACTTCAGACTTAATACCCGTTTTTATGCAACAGTTCAAGCGATCTCGGACATACAATGCCACCCCACCCCCCTTCCCGATACTTCTATCTACTTGGAACAATTTATAACCCTGAATGTGACATTCTGCAGGCATGTCCCGACTTTTTGAATTAAACCACGTCTCAGTAATGGCAAATACATCTATGTTACCTGCACTAGCAACTAGTCTCAACTCGCCCATCTTATTCCTAGCACTGCGACTATTTGTGTAATAAACTTTTAATGACCCTCCTCTCTCTTTACCCTTCCTGCTTTTTTCTATTATTCCACTAAACCTATTACTGTCCTTGTCAATTAGTGCCACTGGCTTTCCAATATCCACCTCATTTTGCCTATTACTAGTTCTCCTAGTACTCATATTACTACCCTGCGACTTCACAGTTTTCCTGCAAAAACCCATACCTCTAACTAATCCTAGTTTAAAGTCCTAACAACCCCCTCAACTGAGTTAGCAAGAAAACCCACACCTGCCCTGGATAAGTGAACCCCATCCCTGGCATACATGTCATTTCGGCCATAGAAGTTGTCCCAGTTGTCAATGAATGGTACTGCATTATCCTTACAGTGTTTATCCAGCCAACAATTAATACCAATTGCTCTGGACAACCATTCATTACCAACACCTCTTCTTGGCAAAATGCCACATATAACAGGGCGCCCCCCTTCTTCCTAATCATGTCTATAGCTGTCCTGAACTTTCTAACTAAATCCTCACTTCTACGCTTGCCAACATCATTGCCTCCAGCACTGAGGCAAATAATAGGATTGATCCCATTACCGTTCATGATGTTGTCAAGCCGGCTAACAATGTCCTCCATCCCAGCCCCAGGAAAGCATACCCTTTGTCTCCTACTCCTGTCCTTCAAGCAGAATGCCCTATCCATGTATCTAACCTGGCTATCCCCAACAACAACAATATTCTTACCTTCCTTGTTGTCGTTCGTCGTGACGATCCCAGTAGTAGACTCACATTCGTCGGGTAGCACCGAGAATGCGTTGGAGGTTTCCACGGGAGTTTCCACAGCAGTCTCTTTCTTCTTCATCGTTTCTGGCTTTCCATTCGTCTTCTTGATCGTCAACTTCGTCGTCCCCTGCTGTCCAGCCACTGACCACGATCCCTTCTTGACCTGAGGACTCGAAACAGGAGGACTACTACGAATCCTCTTGTTTTCCTCGGTCAATCGCCGTATCTCCATCTTCGCTGCCTTCAATTCTTCCTTAAGTTGCTGGTAAAGTTGCTCGATGGAGGAAGTAAAGTTGCTCGATGGAGGAAATAAAGTTGCTCGATGGAGCATAATCTAAATGAGGCCTCACTAGTGATGTATAGAGCTGTAAAATAACTTTTGGACTTCTGTTACTTATACTTCTTGAGATAAATCCAAGTAATCTGTTGGCCTTGTTGCACACACTGAGGCACTGCTGTCTTGGCTTTAGATTTCTGCTTACCATGACTCATAAGAAATCCTTTTGGGTTAGTCTTCGATTCTCTTGCAACTTTAACCTCATACTCTCTTTTTGCTTTTCTAATTCCCTTTTTTATTTCTCTCTTTAACTGAATATATCGATTTCTTAATTGCCCCTCTCCTCTTTTGATTTGCCTATATATGCCTCTCTTTTGACCAATCAGATATTTTAATCTATTGTTCATCCATTTAGGATCATTTTTGTTTGATCTGATTTCCCTATTTGGAACATTATTTGACTGAGCAGCTAGAACTATGCCCTGGAAAGCATCATATCGGCAACCATCACCACCTACCTGACCCTTAGTCAGGTCATTCCAGTTCAGCCCACCTAAGTAATTTTTGAGTCCTATGAAATCAGCCAAGCGAAAGTCAGGGACGGAGACTTGATTGCCATTATTAGGGGAATTCCATGATATATTAAAACTGAGTGATTTGTGATCACTTTCCCCAAGCTCATCATTAATCTCAAGATTATTAATTAGTGTCTCCCTACTGGCAAGAACCAAGTCAAGGAGGTTATTTCCCCTAGTTGGCTCTGTCACAAACTGTTTTAAAAAACAATCCTGGATCGTATCAAGAAAGTCACCTGACTCTAAATTTCCTGTCAAATTGCTCCAGTCAATCTGTCTATAGTTGAAATCTCCCATTAGCACAACATTTTCGTATGTAGATGCCTTACGAATTTCGTCCCATAGAAGTTTACTGCACTCCCTATCAAGATTTGGGGCCCTGTAAATCACACCCAAAATTAGTTTTTCTCGGCCCTCGAGAAGCTGTAACCAAACAGATTCAGTGGCTGACACTTCTAATTTAATATCTTGTCTAACACAACAATTTAAATTGTCTCTGACATACATCGCTACTCCACCACCTTTCCTGTTGACCCTGTCAGTGTGGAATAATTTATAGCCTTGTATGTGACATTCAGAGGGCATCTCTCTATCTTTCAGATTGAGCCAGGTCTCTGTTATAGCAATAATATCTATGTTTCCTGCACTTGCAATTAATCTTAGCTCATCTATCTTATTTCTTACACTCCTGCTATTAGTATAATAAACCTTAAGGGAGCTAGTCCCTTGCTGCCCTCTGCTGTCCCCCTTTGTTTGCTGACCTGATCTATTGTCTTTATTTATAACTTCATGCTGAATGCCTTTTATACATTTACTGTTTCCAACCCTAGTGTTGCAACCTGCTTGTTTCCCACACACACCCATACCTCTATCTTCCATCAGTTTAAAATCATAGGCATTTCACCAATGGCCTTCTCAATTGAGTCTGCAAGTGCTACCACCCCTGCCCCAGAGAGATGTACCCCATCCCTTGCATACATATCATGTTTGCCATAAAAGTTGTTCCAGTTGTCAATGAATGGGATTGCAAGTTCCTTGCAGTATCTGTCTAGCCAGCAATTTACACCAATTGCCCTAGACAACCATTCATTTCCTACTCCCCTTCTAGGCAAGATGCTACATATGATTGGGATCCCTCCCTTAGACTTAATGAAATCTATAGCTGACCTGTACTTATCTAGCAGCTCTTCTCTCCTACCCTTTCCAATATCATTTCCACCAGCACTGAGACAGATAATGGGCTTGTTCCCATTATCTGACATGATATTATCCAGCCTGTTGACAATGTCCCTAACACCAGCTCCAGGGAAGCACACTCTATCCCTCATCTTCTTATTCCTATTACAAAAAGCACGGTCAATATATCTTACCTGAGAGTCACCAACCACAAGAATGCACTTACTTCCATTAGCAGGGGCAGTAGTACCCTTACCTTCACTGGCCACTGAAGTACATTCATCCTGAAGAACAGAGAAGCGATTTCCTACCTTCAGATCTTCACTCTTAACTTTCCTTACTCTGATGCGCCTCCCATTACTGTGAACCACTCGCCACTTGTAGCAGGTGCTGGGCTGCACCTCACTGCTGGTAGCCGTTGCTACCTCCCCACATACAGCCTCCTCACAGCGAGAGACAGACTGCACCTCACTGCTAGAAGCCTCATTCCCCACAACTCCAGCCACCTCACACTCTCTCCCAGACCCATTGAGGTGGACCTTCAGCCTCCTAATCTCCTCCTGGAGAAGCAAGACCTCCTCCTTCAACTCTCCAACCTCAATTTTTAAAACACTGCAGAAGCAAGCCATGCTTTGTAACCGTCCACGCTAATCCCCAAAGTAGCTCAGGATCGTCCCTGAACGCTTGAGAGATGTGGTAGGAGCTCAAGACCCCAGGTTTACTGAAGCAGCGATGCGATGGGACACCCTTACAGACTCCTCCAGTAGACCAGCTCCTCCCAAAAAGCACACACAGTCCCACCGGGACAAACCGATCATGCTCACCAACGCCTCAAGAAAGGACAAAGCTTGTCACCTGGCAGTGAAGGCACCACACTCGGGAGATTTCCTGTTAGCTGTTCCCAAGTCCTCCCTGGGCACTCGACTCAACCCACAGGCCATTCGGATTGGTGTTGCTCTTCCCCTCGCCGCCCCCATCCTCACCGAACATAGGACTGATTACCTCAAACTGCTGGCCGCACGCAAGCTGACGTATGAATCACAGCCCGGTTGGTCAGGTACTTCTCTTTAGGTACCTGTCCAGTGTCTTCTTGCTTTGTATTGGACTGATGAAGTCACTGTGTGGCGAAACGTTTCCTCAATAAAAATTCCCATATTACATAAGCGTCTCAGCCTTCAAGTTGTCGGTTTTTTAAACCATTTATCACAGGTATAAGGGTTTGTAGATCAATGTAATAACTCTTCAGTATCATGCAATAGATGTATAAGAGGTGTTTTTTAAGTTATTCATAACAGTGTAACAACTCTTTGTAGATTACCATATAAAATGTGGCTTCGGCCAAGTAGTATATTGTTACAGCTCTTTATTGAGCACCATTTTTAAGAAGCATTAAAAGTTATGAGATCACTGTACTGTACAGTGACCATCATATAGTGGAATATATAAATCAACACTTTTAGATAATATTATCTCTTCCGATACAGATGGACAAAAGAAGCGGAAAAGACGGGGTCAGTGTCGATTGGATTTTAGATCTAATCAACCCCGGTACAAGTCCCTCGCAGCTCACTCACATTTACGATCAAATCTGCACGAAATATGATAAGGTAAATGAGTTGTAAGAGACGTAATTATATGTGCATATTTCTACATATATATTTCTTACATATATGTCGTGCCGAATATGTAAAACTGGTCAATTAGCAAGAACTCATTTAAAATTAAGTCCTTTCTAAAATTTTCTCTTGTACGTTTAAAGATATATTTTTTTCAACAATGTTAATGTTGAAATTTTTAATTTTTCACCAGAACAATATTAGAAAACTTACCTAACCTTATTATAAAAAGAACAATTTATTTTAACCTAACCCAACTATAAATGAACATAAGAAAGAAGGAACACTGCAACGGGCCTACTGACCCATGCGTAGCAGGTCCATGTCCCCCCCCCCGGATTAACCCAATGACCCACCCCCCGGATTATCCCTATGACCCACCCAGTCGGGTCATTTCCACTCAAGGATGGAGCACTGCTCCAGACCCAGCAGAACAAGCTAGTCAGGTCCAAGTCACACACACCAACACACAATCATGTGAGGAAATGGTATGGTGATACTGATAAGATGTGGAAAAAGACACTTATGTACAGTTCAGGACATTTATTAAAGGAAACGTTTCGCCACGAGTGGCTTCTTCAGTCCTAATACAGAGAAAACTAAGAAAACACACATATATATATAGTGGCAGGAGTCAGGTGAGGTGACGCGTGGGTAGAGGTGGTAGTAGTAGTAGTAGTAGTAGTAGTAGTAGTAGTAGTAATGGAACTAAGGAGGTGAGGCTAGAGAGGGACCTGCTGGCATCAAGTAACACCAGTTCCCAGGATGGGTAATATCCTCTTGCTTAGTGATTTTGAAATACTGTAACTACCGGATTTTTGCTTTATAGTGTTACTGACAGAAATTAGTGCAGCTTCAATGCATTTTCTCCGTCATAAGTCGTCTTCTTTAATAACTAGTCTAGCTTCATTGAATTTCATGAGGTGTCCAACATCGTCTCTATGTTGAACACATGCATTTTTGCGGTCATCATTTCTGCAAGCATTTTTGTGTTCTGCTATCCTAATGTCCAGAGTTCTAGCTGTTTCCCCTACATATACTTTGTCACACCCCCCACATGGTATAGTGTAGATTCCTGCACTTGTGCCAGAATCATGCTTGGGTTTTTGTATCAGGTTCCTAATAGTAGTTGAAGAGCTGGTAGATATTTTAGCCAGTTTTCTGTCAAACATTTTTGAAACATTAGTGGCAACGTTGCTGACCGGTAAAACGATGTAACTTGGAGGCTTTTCTTCAATTTGATAACAACATAAGAACATAAGAACGAAGGAACACTGCAGAAGGCCTACTGGCCCATGCGAGGCAGGTCTAAGTCTCCTACCGGCTTAAGCCAATGCACCCAACCTAGTCAGGTCAGGTCACATTGACTTAAGGGAGGAACACGGCAACCGACCTGGTAGCACAAGCTATCAGGTCTAACTCACACCCACCCACATCTACTCATGTATTTATCCAACCTATTTTTAAAGCTACACAACGTTCTGGCCTCTATAACGGTACTTGGGAGTTTGTTCCACTCATCCACAACTCTATTACCAAACCAGTACTTTCCTATATCCTTCCTGAATCTGAATTTTTCCAACTTAAAACCATTGCTGCGAGTCCTGTCTAGGCTAGATATTTACAGCACACTATTTACATCCCCTTTATTTATTCCTGTCTTCCATTTATACACCTCAATCATATCCCCCCTAATTCTACGTCTTTCTAGAGAGTGCAGTTTCAGGGCCCTTAGTCTATCCTCATAGGGAAGGTTTCTGATACATGGGATCAACTATGTCATCCTCCTTTGTACATTTTCCAGAGAATTTATATCCATTCTGTAATACGGTGACCAAAACTGTGCAGCATAATCTAAATGAGGCCTAACCAAGGATGTATAGAGTTGAAGAACAACCTGAGGACTCCTATTATTTATGCTTCTTGATATGAAGCCAAGGATTCTATTAGCTTTATTGCGAACACTTATGCACTGTTGTCTTGGTTTCAGATTACTGCTAACCAGAACTCCTAAATCTTTTTCGCAATCCGTAATATTAAGATCTACATTATTTAGTTTATATGTGGCATGGTTATTGTCCTGTCCAACATTTAGAACTTTGCATTTGTCTACATTAAACTGCATCTGCCACTTCTCCGACCACTGCATCAGTCTATTCAAATCTTCCTGGAGTGCTCGAATGTCCTCGTCAGAATGAATTCGACGGCCTATTTTGGTGTCATCGGCAAACTTGCCGATGTCGCTCTTTATGCCCTCATCTATGTCGTTTATGTAGATTGTGAACAGCAGGGGGCCCAACACTGACCCCTGTGGAACACCGCTCGTGACACTTCCCCACTCTGATTTCTCCCCATTTATGCAAACTCTCTGCTGCCTATTTGTCAACCATGCCTCTATCCAGGAAAAAATTTCTCCTCCTATTCCATGTGCTTTAATTTTCCTCAATAGTCTCTGATGTGGGACCCTGTCAAAAGCCTTACTGAAGTCCATATACACAATATCATATTCATTACCATGATCTACCTCCTCAAATACCTTAGTGAAAAAAGTTAATAAATTCGTAAGGCAGGAACGCCCCTTTGTAAAACCATGCTGAGATTCGTTGATTAATTTATGCTTTTCAAGGTGGCTACGAACTGCCTCGGCAATTATTGATTCCATAAATTTTCCCACTATGGAGGTTAGGCTTATTGGTCTATAGTTCGAAGCTAAGGACCTGTCACCTGTTTTGAAAATAGGTATCACATTTGCCATTTTCCACTTATCTGGCACCATGCCAGTTTGTAGTGATATGTTGAAAAGATTAGCCAAAGGTGTGCTAATCTCCTCTTTACATTCCTTTAGAACCCTTGCATACAGTTCATCAGGGCCTGGGGATTTGTTAGGTTTTAATTTATCTATTTGCCTAAGGACCATGTCACTTGTGACCCTAATAGTGCACAGTTTATTATCGTCCTGTTCTACATAATTTATCATTACTGGAATATCGCTGGTATCCTCCTGTGTAAAAACTGAGAGGAAGTATGTGTTAAAAATTCTACACATTTCCTTATCACTGTCAGTGAGCTGACCCGAGGAACTTTTGAGTGGGCCTATCTTGTCCCTGATCTTACTTCTGTATACCTGAAAGAATCCTTTTGGGTTAATCTTCGATTCTCTTGCAACTTTAACCTCATAATCTCTTTTTGCTTTTCTAATTCCCCTTTTTATTTCTCTCTTTAACTGAATATATCGATTTCTCAATTGCCCCTCTCCTCTTTTGATTTGCCTATATATGCCTCTCTTTTGACCAATCAGATATTTTAATCTATTGTTCATCCATTTAGGATCATTTTTGTTTGATCTGATTTCCCTATTTGGAACATAATTTGACTGAGCAAGCTAGAACTATGCCCTGGAAAGCATCATATCGGCAACCATCACCACCTACCTGACCCTTAGTCAGGTCATTCCAGTTCAGCCCACCTAAGTAATTTTTCAGTCTTATGAAATCAGCCAAGCGAAAGTCAGGGACGGAGACTTGATTGCCATTATTAGGGGAATTCCATGATATATTAAAACTGAGTGATTTGTGGTCACTTTCCCCAACCTCATCATTAACCTCAAGATTATTAATTAGTGTTTCCCTACTGGCAAGAACCAAGTCAAGGAGGTTATTTCCCCTAGTTGGCTCTGTCACAAACTGTTTTAAAAAACAATCCTGGATCGTATCAAGAAAGTCACCTGACTCTAAATTTCCTGTCAAATTGCTCCAGTCAATCTGTCTATAGTTGAAATCTCCCATTAGCACAACATTTTCGTATGTAGATGCCTTACGAATTTCGTCCCATAGAAGTTTACTGCACTCCCTATCAAGATTTGGGGCCCTGTAAATCACACCCAAAATTAGTTTTTCTCGGCCCTCAAGAAGCTGTAACCAAACAGATTCAGTGGCTGACGCTTCTAATTTAATATCTTGTCTAACACAACAATTTAAATTGTCTCTGACATACATCGCTACTCCACCACCTTTCCTGTTGACCCTGTCAGTGTGGAATAATTTATAGCCTTGTATGTGACATTCAGAGGGCATCTCTCTATCTTTCAGATTGAGCCAGGTCTCTGTTATAGCAATAATATCTATGTTTCCTGCACTTGCAATTAATCTTAGCTCATCTATCTTATTTCTTACACTCCTGCTATTAGTATAGTAAACCTTAAGGGAGCTAGTCCCTTGCTGCCCTCTGCTGTCCCCCTTTGTTTTCTGACCTGATCTATTGTCTTTATTTATAACTTCATGCTGAATGCCTTTTATACATTTACTGTTTCCAACCCAAGTGTTGCAACCTGCTTGTTTCCCACACACACCCATACCTCTATCTTCCATCAGTTTAAAATCACAGGGCATTCTCAACACCAATGGCTCTCTCTCTCAATCGAGCCTGCGGGCAAGCAATGCTCCCAGCCCAGAGAGATGTACCCTGATCCTCGTGATACATACTTATGTTTCATAGCAAAGTTATTCAGTTAAGTCAACAGATGGGATTGCAGCCCTTGCAGTATCTGTCTAGCTTTCAGTACTTACACTCAATTGCCCGGACAACCATCTATTTTCCTAGCTCCCTTCTAGGCAAGAAGGGAGCACAGATTGGGACCTCCTTTAGACTTAATGAAATGCATGAATGACTCCATTATTTTAGCATATTTTCTTCTCTCCACCCTTTCCAATAATGTCATTTCTACTAGCACTGAGACAAGATACGGCCGTTCCCATTACCTGATCATGATATTACCCAGCCTATGGACACAAGTCTCAACACTAGCTCCTAGGTAGGCTTACACTTCATCTTCCTCATCTTCTTATTCCTATTACAAAGCACTGTCAATATATCTTACCTGAGAGTCACCAACCAAGGCAAGAATGCGCTTACTCCATTATTAGCAGGCAGTAGTACCTCATCTTCTTTCATCACAGCCACTGAAGTACATCCATCCTGAAGAACAGGTTACTTCACTCTTCCAGATCTTTCACTTAACTTTCTCTACTTCTGATGCGCTCTTCCATTACTGTGTGAACCACTTCGTTACTTGTAGCAGGTTGACTGCACCTCACTGCTGGTAGCTGCTACCTCCCAACTACAAAGCCCCAGCGAGAGACAGACTGCACCTCACTGAAGCCCCATCTCTACAACCTGCTGCCCTGTACACTCTCTCTCCTAGGATCAGACAGAAATCATCACCAACTCTTTTAGTTCACTACACTTTCCCCTACACTTCATACGTGACTGCAGGAAACGTGCAACACGTATCCTCAGCAAGACAAACACCTATCAAATTGAAGAAAAGCCTCCAAGTTACATTGTTTTACCGGTCAGCAACGTTGCCACTAATGTTTCAAAAATGTTTGACAGAAAACTGGCTAAAATATCTACCAGCTCTTCAACTACTATTAGGAACCTGATACAAAAACCCAAGCATGATTCTGGCACAAGTGCAGGAATCTACACTATACCATGTGGGGTGTGTGATAAAGTATATGTAGGGGAAACAGCCAGAACTCCGGACATTAGGATAGCAGAACACAAAAATGCTTGCAGAAATGATGACCGCAAAAATGCATGTGTTCAACATAGAGACGATGTTGGACACCTCATGAAATTCAATGAAGCTAAACTAGTTATTAAAGAAGACGACTTAAGACGGAGAAAATGCATTGAAGCTGCACTAATTTCTGTCAGTAACACTATAAAGCAAAAATCCGGTAGTTACAGTATTTCAAAATCACTAAGCAAGAGGATATTACCCATCCTGGGAACTGGTGTTACTTGATGCCAGCAGGTCCCTCTCTAGCCTCACCTCCTTAGTTCCATTACTACTACTACTACTACTACTACTACTACTACTACTACTACTACTACTACTACTACTACTACTACTACTACTACTACTACCACCTCTACCCACGCGTCACCTCACCTGACTCCTGCCACTATATATATATGTGTTTTCTTAGTTTTCTCTGTATTAGGACTGAAGAAGCCACTCGTGGCGAAACGTTTCCTTTAATAAATGTCCTGAACTGTACATAAGTGTCTTTTTCCACACACAATCATGTATTTATCTAACCTATTTTTAAAACTGCACAACGTTTTAGCCTGAATAACTGTACTCGGGAGTTTGTTCCACTCATCCACAACTCTATTACCAAACGAGTGCTTTCCTATATCAACTAAATATATTTTAGATTTGTTTACAATAATTTAATACTAAACAAACACAATCAAGGTAAGTCACATATGCAACAGTTAGGTATCTTTATTTCGAAACGTTTCGCCTACACAGTAGGCTTCTTCAGTCGAGTACAGAAAAGTTGATAGAAGCAGAAGAGACTTGAAGACGATGTAATCAGTCCATCACCCTTAAAGTTTTGAGGTGGTCAGTCCCTCAGTCGTGTCTATGGCGCCATGAAAACCATGCTTTTGGTGCCTCATTATTGAGGCACCGCCCGGTAAAGGCCTTTCTTCCAAGGATAGATGGTGATCCCATCAGGGTGGTTTGCTGGGTTGTGGGTATTGTTGGCTGCTAGTGATCGGGGCTCCCTCTCGGCTGGGCATCCATGTGTACCAAGGGTTCTCATAATGATATCGTTGACCTCATTGTGTCTTGCATGCCAGCCCTTGGTTTTGGAACAGTTAAGACCATGTGGACAGTATTGGTCTGCTTGTGCTTCGCCGCAATTACACGTATATTCTGTGTGAATTGAGGCAGCAAGGCGCAGAGCCACTGCAATATGGAGGGTCATAGGGTCGATTCGCTTTCCCATTGCAGATATGGGAACTGTTTGGAGGAAGGCCCCAGAGTGATGTGCACTCACAGCCTGGAGACGAGCATCTCTCTATCTGATGTTGCAGCCCTGAGCATGTTGGCAAGTACCTTTTCAGCGATCAGGCCATCCCAGCTTGACTGTTTGTGAGCCAGTGCTGCACTACCAGTACTACAACCTCTTCTACTACTACTACTACTACTGATGAAATTAAGACACATGTGCGGCATCTGGGTGTCTTTGTTGTGGACGTTTCGCCATCCAGTGGCTGGCTGGATGGTGAAACGTCTACGATGGGGATGCCCGGGTGTTGCGCATGTGTCTTAACTTCATGTTGTCGGTATTATATACCATTCTTGTACTACTACTACTACTACTACTACCACCACCACCTCTTCCTGCCTATATATAGCCGTCCTGCTCCACTTCTGGTTAGTGTGACTTTGTAAATGGTCCAAGTCGGACCGAAACGTCTTTGTAAGCTTCTCTCTTTTATGTGCGGGTTATTTGTGTATTGTTCCAGTCACGGTATTGAGCCTTGTTTTGTTATTTCTACTCTATGCTCTAAAACAGGGAATGGCGAGGGGTAATCCATTGTCCCCCTTACTGAGCAATTTCTATATGGAATTTCTTGAGGATAGACTGCTGAGGGATATCTTGCCATGTAAAGCTAAATGGTTCTGATATGTGGATGACATCTTGTGTCTTCGGCCAAATGTTATAGCTCTTGATACATTTTTACCAAGACTTAACAGTCTAGTCCCGTCTACTAAATTCACTGTGGAGAAACAGGTTGACTAAATTTCCATTCTTAGATGTACTGATACACCGAGTTGATAGAAAGTTTAAGTTTACAGTATATAGGAAGGCTACCAATGTGTGCTCATACATTCACTACTATTCCTACCTTGAGACTAGAGTCAAAAGGAATGTATTTCTGACTATTTTTTGAGAGCCTATAGAGTGTGCAGTCTGGAGTTCCTTGATGAAGAAATTAGGAAAATATTTGACATTGGCATGAAATTGTGATATCTTACAGTGTTTGTTGAATCTACCTTACTGGCAGCTAACAAAACTTATTATAAAACAGAACCTAGGATAACACCTCAGACCAAGAATGTGCTGGTCCTACAATATAACGAGAATTTATCTATCCTGCTAAACGCTCTTAGAAGATTTAATATACAAGTAGTATTTAAAAATTCACGGTCTATTAGAAGCATCTTGATAAAGAATGCATCCCAACAACGTGTTGGCGGTGTCTACAGAGTTGGTTGCAACAGTTGCAGTCTCTCCTATTTGGGACAAACTGGAAAAGCATTGGAGGTGAGAATGTCCCAGCACCGTTATTCAATAAGTATAGCACAGGAGTGGAACATGATTTTCAACCACATTAGAACTTGTAATAACCCAGCAAATTGGCGTGAAGCAAGAGTCATCTTCCCTTGTTCCTCCTGGCTTGAAACGAATATTGTAGAATCGGCTGTTATTAAGCATGATAGGCAGACTTTATACAATATCAGTAATGGACTGTTCAAATTAGATGCGTATTTAGTTGAGGCAATAGTACACAGTTTAAAATTGGGCTCTTATATGAATGCATCAGTGCCTTAAATGTACTGCTACACCTAGGAATTAGGCCTTATATATATTTCTCCTGCAATTTCTGAAGGTTGAACCAGAGTTTGCCCCAGAATTATGTGGGGTGATTATCTGCAACTGGT
The DNA here is from genome assembly GCF_038502225.1 of Cherax quadricarinatus. NCBI lineage: Eukaryota > Metazoa > Arthropoda > Malacostraca > Decapoda > Parastacidae > Cherax > Cherax quadricarinatus. Next base: position 33,279,591 of record NC_091333.1, on the reverse strand, counting down.
TTCCTTGTTATTGAAGACGTCTTCCCCATTTAAATGCGTATATTTATTTTTAATGACCCCATTTTCTGTTTCATAACTTGTAGAAGTCCCCCCATAAATGAGACCGTTTTCTCTCATAATTTAAAGGGACACATTGGCCTTCGGGTGCCTGGTCATTTCTGGTGCTCTCCTTTCTCCCTACACTATTCTCTCACTTAAGTAAAGGCCGTCCTCTGGGAACGTTATTTGATAGAACGCCCCCTCTCTTCTGTAATTGTGCAAGCTCATGATGTGTTGATTGCAACACGAGAGACCTAGAGTTATCATTTTACTCCCCTGTGGTTGTTTTGCATAGATATATATATATATATATATATATATATATATATATATATATATATATATATATATATATATATATATATATATATGTGGAAATTATTTAATTTCCGAAGCTATAGTGCCTAATAAGTGTTTAATGTGTTGATTTTGGTCAAAATGTATTTGTATTTTGAATGGAACCAACTGGGTTCCCGCTGCGCCTGCGCAGATGTGCGGGGGGGTTAGAGGTTGAGCTGGGGCCCGAGGCGGGGGGCAGTGTTGTGAATGGGTGAGGAGGCTGTGAAAACATGGGATTAGGAAATTAGCGTTCACGGCGGCCTAAGGATTAATATAGGCCTCAATTCATAATAGGAAGTGTCGTAACTGTTCCTGGTGAAGAGTGAGGGAACGTGATTTACGGGACCACCGTAAAAGGGTGGTAAAATTAGTGAATAATGGTTCGACCGGGTGTGACTGGTGCGCGGCCATGGTGTGTGTCCAGGGGAAATACCCGCGAGTTAATCCTTACTCATCGGCCTCAGATCTTAATGGAGTGACCTCTAATGTGTATAATAATTATGAGACGTTAAATCGCCTTGTGAATGGTAATGTAATCAGTGATAATAACATTAAGTTAAGAGAATGCGGGATGTGAAATAGATCGCCCTGCTCCGAGTGAACGCGTGATTCTTGTATCGAGGATAGTGAAGTTTTATGGTATCACGACTTCTAAACCGGGACAAACCAACGGACTCCTCGTCCTGCTGGAATAAGAACCGTGTCGGTGTAGCGGGACATCGAAATGAGATGGTGAATGGAGGAAATAAGGAGTATCAATCCCTCACAGTTAAGTAACCATTCTAGTTATAACAGACTGATACTGGCCAGTTAAGTATGTTGTAATTGGATAGGTTATGAGTGATCCAGCTACATCAAGTGACCACCAGAGAATATCTGGTAAGTGGAGAGATTATGTATAAGTGTTTTTTCCTTGATGGATATATCCATGTGTGACCTACCCCTCCTTCATTCAGTTACACTAATATAATCTATACAGTCCACAATTAATTAGTAGCACCGTACTTGTGGGTGCTATCCAATCCAAACTGGTCTCGGATAGATATGGATAAGATTGTGAGGTCGAAGGAACCACTCACCGTGACCAGGGGTGGTTAAGTTTTCTCACATGTCTACACGGGGTGACTACGGTAAACAATATGGTTGTCTCCCAATGAGTTTACTTGTAAGCATGTAATGTTGAGGTACAAAAAGGTAATCATCCCTAGAAAATTTTCCATATCTGCCCGCTGTGTCTACTTAAGTTGTATAATTGGTGATTATTAATTCCCTAACCATGGCTGGGTCTGAGGAAGTTAGTGCGGCTGGCAAGTCCATGGATGCCAAAGCAAAGAAAGCGTCACTACAAGCTCGGAAGGTTCATGTTACTAAATCATAAAACAAGTGTATGGAGTTAATGAGACAAGAAACGGTAAACTCTGAGGAATTAAAGCTACACCTAGATGCCTTAGAAAATAGATATGAGTCATATAGATTGTGGTATAAGGACTGTGAGAGCGATCTTCTGGTGAATTGTGCAGATGATGCTGAAAGGGAACGGCTGCTGGATCAATATTATGAAGTGGAGGACAACATTGTGTCCTGCAAAACTAAGGCTTTAGAGAAGGTAAAGGGTGTAGACAATATTGTTGGTCAACCTAGTAAGGAAAATCAGAGGTGTCTACCAAAACTCCCAGAATTATGCATGCCTGTGTTTAATCCGGGAGAAAACTGGGGCGAGTTTTTGTCTATCTTTAAAGCAGTCGTACATGATAGGAGTGATCTTGCAAGTGTTACCAAATTATGCTATTTAAAGGGACAAGTAAGGGGAGATGCGCATGTTCTCATACAAGCATTCCCAAATGTAGATGACTCCTATAGTGAGGCAGATGACTTGTTGGAGGTCACTTACGGTAACTTGGAGCAAAGTAGGCTGGATCTAGTAGCTAATTTGGCTAGTTTGAAGACTCCAGATCACAACTGCAACAGCTTACAGCAATTTAGGATCAAACTAGAAAGCACTCTTAAGACCTTGAGTAATAAATATGATCTGGAGGGAGCAGAGTGGTTGTTGAGTGCCTTGATTCAGAATAAATTGAACCACAAGACAGTAGAGTGGCTATCTAACAGATATCACAAGGGTTACTTCGGGTTGGAAGAAATAAGAGTGGGCCTGCAGGAGCTAATTGTCCAACTGCAGACCAGCCAACCCATTACCTCTAGGAATACCACGTCCACAGACCCCAGTGCACCTGTCAAGTTCCACAAAAGGAAACTTTATCCCAATATCAATAATCATAAGTCACCTACTAAACGGGGTTACGTAGGCACATATCAAGTGACAGGGGCCAGTAATAGTGGTTCTCCACATCAAAGCAAGAGGAGGAAGTACCACAATAAGGGTAGCCCAGTTGATAAGAGGTCAGGCAAAGAAAGGAGAGATTGTATCTTCTGCAACGGTACTCATTTCTCTAAGAACTGTAATGCCTATAATTCATGGGATGTTAAAGTGGAAAGATTGGAAAAGCTTGCTAGATGTATCAGGTGTCTAGGAAATCATAATGTAAGGGATTGCCGTGCTAACTTGCACTATTGTTATCAGTGTAACAAGGGAAGACACCACATAGCTATGTGTAAGGGCGGATCTAATCGTAATGATGGTAACAATAGTACGGATAGTGATAATAACCCGGACACAACAGTAGCCAACGTAAAGATTGCAGCTAATGTCGGTAATGATGGCCTAGCTGAGGTAGCTTTACGTGTGTTGGATGTGGTGATTAATGATAAACGGCGTAAATCCAAAACTGTAACAGCATTACTGGATCAGGGATCACAACGCACCTTCATAAAACGTAATTGCCTCAATGGGATGAAGGTACAAATGGGAGATCCTGCTATACTCAAGCTATCTGGCTTTCTCTCAAATAAGAAGGTCCAGTCATACGACACTGTTTATGTAACTGTCAGGCTGGGCAATGAGAGAAAACGTATTAATGCCGTAATTGTGGATAGGCTCCCAGAGAAAATATCAACAATAGGGCTTGTTAACGCTACTGAGAAGCTTTCAAGTAAGGTAAATTTGGCACCTTCTGGTATAAATAATGATTCTGTTGGGCCAATAGATATTTTGATAGGTAGTGACTATTATGCCACCTTTGTAAAGGGTATGACAAAGAAATGCGGAGTCACCCTTCTAAGGACCGCAGGAGGTCACAAGATGTATGGCAGGATTCCTCGTACTGATAATGAATGACTGGAGGAAGCCATAAATACAGTTACGGTGTGTCTTACTCATGAAGTATCACCCCAGTATAAATATGCTTCAATAGAGGATGAAGTTGAACCTGTGTATAAATTATGGGAATTGGACAGCATAGGGATCAATATAAATGAAGAAAGTCCAGATGATTCCTTTACTCAAGAACAATACCAGAAGGATGGATGTTAAATTTGAATCTGGACAATTCTGGGTGAGACTTCCGTGGAAGCTGAACCATCCAGACCTACCAACTAATTACCGGATAGTGTATGGACAATTAAAGGCTCAGCTCCGCGAACTGAGCAAGACACCAGAACTGTTGACTGCTTACGATGATATAATTAATGAGCAGTTAAATAATAAATTCATAGACGAGGTACCTCCCGAGCAAGCCCAGATTTATGGTCACTATTTGCCACACCACGGAGTGAAGAAGGATTCTAAGACCACTCCTCTGAGGATTGTGTTTAATTGTAGTGCCAGGAGTAACAAAAATGTACCTAGTTTGAATGACTGTTTGATGACAGGTCCGTCGTTGACGGAAAAACTGGGAGACATATTATTAAACTTCAGGGTTAAGAATTATGCCTTTATGGCGGACATAAGTAAAGCTTTCCTGAGAGTGGGTCTGCAGGAGGCTGACCGGAATTGCACTAGGTTCTTATGGCCCGAGAATCCTAGTGACCCACTTAGTCCCCTGAAGACTTTTCGCTTCAGGAGTGTATTGTTTGGTGCTACCTCCAGTCCGTTCCTACTCCAGGCAACGATAAATGCACACCTTAAGCGTACGGGTGGTCCACTGAGTGGAGTAATGGGTAAACAATTTTATGTGGACAATTTCCTGGGGGTGACATCTACTGAAGAGGAACTAATGAGCATATATGAAGGGGCTAATGAAATAATGCAAGGTGCAAATATGCCCCTGAGGGAATGGAACAGTAATTCGTCCAGTTTAAGGGTTCAAATAAATAAAGACAACCCTGGAGTTGAAGTGTCTGAATATAGTAATGTGCTGGGACTGACTTGGGACACAGAGAGAGACTTGTTATCGTTAAAGTCTAATAACTACAGCATGCCCAATAAATTAACCAAGAGAGTCTTACTTGCGGAAGTTTCAAAATGCTTCGATCCACTAGGCTTAGTGTCCCCACTTACCATGAGAGGAAAATTGTTGATACAAGAAGCATGGAAGCTTAAGAGTGCTTGGGATGAAACCCTACCTGAGGAATTTGTTGAAAGGTGGGAAGAACTAATAGGTGAATATGTAAAATTACCAATGTTGGAGTTCCCACGTAATGTGGCCAGTCAAGATGGAGAAAATGTACTCCACCTTTTTTGCGATGCTTCGAAATTAGCATATGGAGCAGTCGCTTACCTTCAATGTAATAGTGCCATTTCTCTTGTTATGTCTAAGGCTAGGGTGGCTCCAATCAAATCACGTACCTTACCTCAGTTGGAATTAACAGCCATTTATGTAGGTGTCAAATTAGCCAATTATATAAGAAATAAATTGCGAGAGATAAATATCAGCGACACCGTAATTTGGTCTGATAACGAGGTATCCTTACAATGGATTCGTAATGGTAACAGTAAGATTGTGTATGTACAAAACAGAGTCGCTGAAATCAATCAAATGCAGGAGAAATATAACAGGTTGGGTCAGCATATGTTAAACCTTTAATCACATTCCTGGTGACGAGAATCCAGCTGACTTCTTGTCTCTAGGCTTGACTTATGAAAAATTTGTGAGTGCTTTATCGTGGTTTAAAGGGCCAAGTTGGCTGGTGGACAAAATTAACTGGCTGGTGCAAAAGGCACATATTGCTCCAGTCGAAATTACTGTGAGCACCGCTCCACTCAGTAGTCCCTCCTTAGCCATTGATATGAATAGGTATTCTTCCTTACCTAAGCTGATTAGTGTGACAAGGTTAGTGTTTAAATTTATAAGTAAGATGAATATATCATATAATTTTCCCCATCCCCTGAAATACTGGCTACAGAGGGTACAAGAAGAAACCTACAGGGATGAGATTAAATTAATGATGGACGGAAAAATTGTGAAAGGCTCAATAATAGAAAAGCTGGGGCTGTATTTAGAGGATGATGTAATTAGGTGCAGAGACAGGTTACAAAATGCTGAATTGGGGGAATATGCTAAGCACCCTATCTTGTTGCCCAAAACTCATCACCTGACAACCTTGATTGTCTTTAATGCCCATAATAACGTGATGCACGGTGGGGTACAGGATACCTTAAACTGTATTCGGGAAACCTTCTGGATTCCACAAGGACAGCAAAGTGTAAAAAGGGTTATCAAGTCGTGTGTAATATGTCGCCGGGTGGATGCCAGAACCTACATGTACCCAGGTCCTCCACCATTGCCCAAGGAACGCGTGCAGTTGGTAAAACCATTTGATGTGACCGGAGTGGACTATAGTGGGCCAATCATTTTAACAGGTACTTCAGATGGTGTTCCCTTGAAGGTGTAAGTATGTCTATTTACTTGTACAGCTACTAGGGCTGTTCATCTAGAAGTGGCTCAGGACTTGTCTGCAGAACAGTTCATACAGCTGTTCCGGAAATTTGCAGCTAGGCGATCCTGTCCAAGATTGATGATCTCAGATAATGCCACCAATTTTGTAGCGGGTGCTCAACACTTGATGGAATTAAATAAGAATGATGATGTACAGTCTTTGTTGACCCAGCGAGGGTGGTGTGTCTGGAAATTTATTACTCCCAGAGCCCCTTGGCAGGGAGGACTGTACGAAAGAATGATAGGTACAGTGAACAGATGTCTTCGTAAGGTGCTACACAGGAAGAAAATTAATTTGGAGGAATTCCGTGCAGTGTTGGTGGAGGCAGAGAATCGGGTAAACAATCGCCCTCTGTCATACATGAGCGACACTCCTGACGCAGAGATCCTGACTCCCTCTCACCTAATATGTGGACAAAGGTTAGAAGCTGCACCTATCTATAGAGATAATCCCGAGGGAAGTGATGAGGATTACAATAACATGGCCGTGTTGAGTGATAAGTTCAAGATGTTAAATAAGGTAATTACTCATTGGTCCGATGTGTGGCGTAAAGAATATCTTCTTACACTACGTGAACACTTTTATGGTGCGCCAGAGGCAGTAAACCGACAGAACATTCAACCAGGTGACATTGTGTTAATTGATACTGAACAACATCGAACATTGTGGCCTCTGGGCAAGGTAGTTACATTATACCCAGATGCACAAGGTGTTGCCAGAAACGTCAAAGTGTTGTGTCGTGGTCAGGAAAGTTTGCGTACCATTAATAAATTAATTCCCTAAGAATTAAATGGTGTTCAATCCAGTGCAGATGGAAATCTAAGGGAAAGTGACACGAGTGATATTGAAGACACTGACCGAGTAATGCAAGAAGAAATTGTAGTAAGTCCCACTAGGAAAACAGCAGCGCAATCTAGAGAGGGCTGGAATCGTCTCCTGGAGGAAGACGCAATTTAAGTCGACTAACAACGACTTCCGCCCGGCTGCAGTGTGGAAATTATTTAATTTCCGAAGCTATAGTGCCTAATAAGTGTTTAATGTGTTGATTTGGGTCAAAATGTATTTGTATTTTGAATGGAACCAACTGGGTTCCCGCTGCGCCTGCGCAGATGTGCGGGGGGGTTAGAGGTTGAGCTGGGGCACGAGGCGGGGGCAGTGTTTTGAATGGATGAGGAGGCTGTGAAAACATGGGATTAGGAAATTAGCGTTCACGGCGGCCTAAGGATTAATATAGGCCTCAATTCATAATAGGAAGTGTCGTAACTGTTCCTGGTGAAGAGTGAGGGAACGTGATTTACGGGACCACCGTAAAAGGGTGGTAAAATTAGTGAATAATGGTTCGACCGGGTGTGACTGGTGCGCGGCCATGGTGTGTGTCCAGGGGAAATACCCGCGAGTTAATCCTTACTCATCGGCCTCAGATCTTAATGGAGTGACCTCTAATGTGTATAATAATTATGAGACGTTAAATCGCCTTGTGAATGGTAATGTAATCAGTGATAATAACATTAAGTTAAGAGAATGCGGGATGTGAAATAGATCGCCCTGCTCCGAGTGAACGCGTGATTCTCGTATCGAGGATAGTGAAGTTTTATGGTATCACGACTTCTAAACCGGGACAAACCAACGGACTCCTCGTCCTGCTGGAATAAGAACCGTGTCGGTGTAGCGGGACATCGAAATGAGATGGTGAATGGAGGAAATAAGGAGTATCAATCACCCACAGTTAAGTAACCATTCTAGTTATAACAGACTGATACTGGCCAGTTAAGTATGTTGTAATTGGATAGGTTATGAGTGATCCAGCTACATCAAGTGACCACCAGAGAATATCTGGTAAGTGGAGAGATTATGTATAAGTGTTTTTTCCTTGATGGATATATCCATGTGTGACCTACCCCTCCTTCATTCAGTTACACTAATATAATCTATACAGTCCACAATTAATTAGTAGCACCGTACTTGTGGGTGCTATCCAATCCAAACTGGTCTCGGATAGATATGGATAAGATTGTGAGGTCGAAGGAACCACTCACCGTGACCAGGGGTGGTTAAGTTTTCTCACATGTCTACACCGGGTGACTACGGTAAACAATATGGTTGTCTCCCAATGAGTTTACTTGTAAGCATGTAATGTTGAGGTACATAAAGGTAATCATCCCTAGAAAATTTTCCATATATATATGTATGTATGTATATATATATATATATATATATATATATATATATATATATATATATATATATATATATATATATATATATATATATATATATATATATTGTAATCACGAACGAGTGGTATTGTTCAATAACAACACTGCGCTAGCCAAGGATTCGAAACCATGTTGTACTGGCCTGCCTCATGGTAAGCGAGAACCACATGATGCTTGAACCACAGGACCACTCAACCCTACAAGAATAGTGCAGCCAGCACACAGCTAGCTGTTGGGCCGCCATCCGAGGGCATACGGAGGTGTGCGCTGGCTGCACCATTCTTGTAGTGTTATTTGTAGGTTTTCTGTAAATTTTAAATTTGAATTCATTATTGCTCTTAATAATTAAAACATCTAGAAAAGGCAATGAAAATAACTCATTGAGGAAAATAACTCATTGCCGTTACTAGATGTTTTAATTATTAAGAGTAGTAATGAATTCAAAATTAAAATTTACAGAAAACCTACAAATAACTGTTCCTATGTCCACTATTATTCTTCCCATCAAGATAGAATTAAACTGTCTGTTTTCTCATCAATATTTTTAAGAGCTTTACGAATTTGTAGTCCAGAGTTCATAGATGAGGAAATATCCAAAATTTATGAAATAGCCATTGATCTGAAATTCCCCGAAAAAGTAATTGATAATCATTTAAAATTGCTAGAAATACATTTTACAATCCAAAAAGGGACAACCAGCCTTATTCAACTAAAAATATATTGGTTCTCCCTTACTATGAAAACTTGGTTGATATGCCTTCTCTTCTTAAGACTTTTAATATCAAAGTTGTAGTTAAAAACCTTGATACAGTAAAAAAAACTTTTGATAAAGAATTCCTCTGAAAATGCTGACGGATGTGTCTATAAGATTCCTTGTAAAATTTGCGATAAAGTTTATTACTGTCAAACTGGTAAAAATCTCGAACTAAGATTAAAACAACATAAATATAGCATTAGAACTGGACAAGATTCCAATGCTCTATTTATTTATGTGAGAGATTTTAACCATCCAATTGATTTTCAAAAAGTTGAGAAAGTTGTATCAAGCAAGTCCAAGGTCGACAGGAATATAATTGAATCTTGTTTCATAAAAAGCAGTTTTGACATAAATATGAATATTTCCTTTGGTTTATATAAATTAGATTCATTTATAATTAATAAAATTTGGTTAGAGTTTAATTATACACTGAACAAATAATAAACCTTATTTCTTGGGTAGAATATTTTGTTAGTGGGATGTCGTGAGGACCTGTCTAGTTGGGTCAGCGGACCTACTGTAGTGTTCTTCTTTTCTTATGAGTCCGGTATTGTCGCGCGTCAGGTGTTTCTTTGTTGTGGGAGTTAACTGTGAGGTGTGGTCTAAGGCCTTTTATTGCCTTCCTTTGATGTATTACTTTCATAGTTCCTTGACAATGTGAGTAGTCACGAAATAGCTTGGAATTTCAGTACTCTTTCACAGTGGTTGTTTTGCATATATATATATATATATATATATATATATATATATATATATATATATATATATATATATATATATATATATATATTATCACACTGGCCGATTCCCACCAGGGCAGGGTGGCCCGAAAAAGAAAAACTTTCACCATCATTCACTCCATCACTGTCTTGCCAGAAGGGTGCTTTACACTACAGTTTTTAAACTGCAACATTAACACCCCTCCTTCAGAGTGCAGGGACTGTACTTCCTATCTCCAGGACTCAAGTCCGGCCTGCCGGTTTCCCTGAACCCCTTCATAAATCTTACTTTACTCACACTCCAACAGCACGTCAACTATTAAAAACCATTTATCTCATTTCACTCCTATCAAACACGCTCACGCATGCCTGCTGGAAGTCCAAGCCCCTCGCACACAAAACCTCCTTTACCCCCATTCTCCAACCTTTCCTAGGCCGACCCCTACCCCGCCTTCCTTCCACTACAGACTGATACACTCTTGAAGTCATTCTGTTTTGCTCTGTTGTCTCTACATGTCCGAACCACCTCAACAACCCTTCCTCAGCCCTCTGGACAACAGTTTTGGTAATCCCGTACCTCCTCCTAACTTCCAAACTACGAATTCTCTGCATTATATTCACACCACACATTGCCCTCAGACATGACATCTCCACTGCCTCCAGCCTTCTCCTCGCTGCAACATTCATCACCCATGCCTCACACCCATATAAGAGCGTTGGTAAAACTATACTCTCATACATTCCTCTCTTTGCCTCCAAGGACAAAGTTCTTTGTCTCCACAGACTCCTAAGTGCACCACTCACTCTTTTCCCCTCATCAATTCTATGATTCACCTCATCTTTCATAGACCCATCCGCTGACACGTCCACTCCCAAATATCTGAATACATTCACCTCCTCCATACTCTCTCCCTCCAATCTGATATTCAATCTTTCATCACCTAATCTTTTTGTTATCCTCATACCCTTACTCTTTCCTGTATTCACCTTTAATTTTCTTCTTTTGCACACCCTATCAAATTCATCCACCAATCTCTGCAACTTCTCTTCAGAATCTCCCAAGAGCACAGTGTCATCAGCAAAGAGCAGCTGTGTGTGATTCTTTATCTTTTAACTCCATGCCTCTTGCCAAGACCCTCGCATTTACTTCTCTTACAACCCCATCTATAAATATATTGATGAGAGTAAGACACATGTGCAACATCTGGGTATCTTTATTGTAGACGTTTCGCCATCCAGTGGCTTTATCAATACAAATTCTAGGACATAACTTGAAGACAGTAGAACTATGTACAGAAGATGAGGTAATCAGTCCCTCAACCTAGGAGTAGGTGCGAACAGCACCATAGTCGTGGAGATTCTCCACGACTATGGTGCTGTTCGCACCTACTCCTAGGTTGAGGGACTGATTACCTCATCTTCTGTACATAGTTCTACTGTCTTCAAGTTATGTCCTAGAATTTGTATTGATAAAGCCACTGGATGGCGAAACGTCTACAATAAAGATACCCAGATGTTGCACATGTGTCTTACTCTCATCTTGTCGGTATTATATACCATTTTATAAATATATTAAACAACCACGGTGACATCACACATCCTTGTCTAAGGCCTACTTTTACTGGGAAAAAATTTCCCTCTTTCCTACATACTCTAACTTGAGCCTCACTATCCTCGTAAAAACTCTTCACTGCTTTCAGTAACCTACCTCCTACACCATACACTTGCAACATCTGCCACATTGCCCCCCTATCCACCCTGTCATACGCCTTTTCCAAATCCATAAATGCCACAAAGACCTCTTTAGCCTTATCTAAATACTGTTCACTTATATGTTTCACTGTAAACACCTGGTCCACACACCCCCTACCTTTCCTAAAGCCTCCTTGTTCATCTGCTATCCTATTCTCCGTCTTACTCTTAATTCTTTCAATAATAACTCTACCATACACTTTACCAGGTATACTCAGCAGACTTATCCCCCTATAATTTTTGCACTCTCTTTTATCCCGTTTGCCTTTATACAAAGGAACAATGCATGCTCTCTGCCAATCCCTAGGTACATTACCCTCTTCCATACATTTATTAAATAATTGCACCAACCACTCCAAAACTATATCCCCACCTGCTTTTAACATTTCTATCGTTATCCCATCAATCCCGGCTGCCTTACCCCCTTTCATTTTACCTACTACCTCACGAACTTCCCCCACACTCACAACTGGCTCTTCCTCACTCCTACAAGATGTTATTCCTCCTTGTCCTATACACGAAATCACAGCTTCCCTATCTTCATCAACATTTAACAATTCCTCCAAATATTTCCTCCATCTTCCCAATACCTCTAACTCTCCATTTAATAACTCTCCTCTCCTATTTTTAACTGACAAATCCATTTGTTCTCTAGGCTTCCTTAACTTGTTAATCTCACTCCAAAACTTTTTCTTATTTTCAACAAAATTTGTTGATAACATCTCACCCACTCTCTCATTTGTTCTCTTTTTACATTGCTTCACCACTCTCTTAACCTCTCTCTTTTTCTCCATATACTCTTCCCTCCTTGCATCACTTCTACTTTGTAAAAACTTCTCATATGCTAACTTTTTCTCCCTTACTACTCTCTTTACATTATCATTCCACCAATAGCTCCTCTTCCCTCCTGCACCCACTTTCCTGTAACCACAAACTTCTGCTGAACACTCTAACACTACATTTTTAAACCTATCCCATACCTCTTCGACCCCATTGCCTATGCTCTCATTAGCCCATCTATCCTCCAATTGCTGTTTATATCTTACCCTAACTGCCTCCTCTTTTAGTTTATAAACCTTCACCTCTCTCTTCCCTGATACTTCTATTCTCCTTGTATCCCATCTACCTTTTACTCTCAGTGTAGCTACAACTAGAAAGTGATCTGATATATCTGTGGCCCCTCTATAAACATGTACATCCTGAAGTCTACTCAACAGTCTTTTATCTACCAATACATAATCCAACAAACTACTGTCATTTCGCCCTACATCATATCTTGTATACTTATTTATCCTCTTTTTCTTAAAATATGTATTACCTATAACTAAACCCCTTTCTATACAAAGTTTAATCAAAGGGCTCCCATTATCATTTACACCTGGCACCCCAAACTTACCTACCACACCCTCTCTAAAAGTTTCTCCTACTTTAGCATTCAGGTCCCCTACCACAATTACTCTCTCACTTGGTTCAAAGGCTCCTATACATTCACTTAACATCTCCCAAAATCTCTCTCTCTCCTCTGCATTCCTCTCTTCTCCAGGTGCATACACGCTTATTATGACCCACTTCTCGCATCCAACCTTTACTTTAATCCACATAATTCTTGAATTTACACATTCATATTCTCTTTTCTCCTTCCATAACTGATCATTCAACATTACTGCTACCCCTTCCTTTGCTCTAACTCTCTCAGATACTCCAGATTTAATCCCATTTATTTCCCCCCACTGAAACTCCCCTACCCCCTTCAGCTTTGTTTCGCTTAGGGCCAGGACATCCAACTTCTTTTCATTCATAACATCAGCAATCATCTGTTTCTTGTCATCCGAACTACATCCACGCACATTTAAGCATCCCAGTTTTATAAAGTTTTTCTTCTTCTCTTTTTTAGTAAATGTCTACAGGAGAAGGGGTTACTAGCCCATTGCTCCCGGCATTTTAGTCGCCTCATACGACACGCATGGCTTACGGAGGAAAGATTCTTTTCCACTTCCCCATGAACAATAGAAGAAATAAAGAACAAGAGCTATTTAGAAAAAGGAGAAAAACCTAGATGTATGTATATATATATGCATGTGCGTGTCTGTGAAGTGTGACCAAAGTGTAAGTTGGAGTAGCAAGATATCCCTGTTATCTAGCGTGTTTATGAGACAGAAAAAGAAAACAGCAATCCTACCATCATGCAAAACAGTTACAGGTTTCTGTTTCACAGTCATCTGGCAGGACGGTAGTACTTCCCTGCGTGGTTGCTGTCTACCAACCTACTACCATTTATATATATATATATATATATATATATATATATATATATATATATATATATATATATATATATATATGTCGTGCCGAATATGTAAAACTGGTCAATTAGCAAGAACTCATTTAAAATTAAGTCCTTTCCAAAATTTTCTCTTATTCGTTTAAAGATATATTTTTTTCGTTAGGTTCACAATGATTTTGGCGAAATTATTGCATACACAAATTTTTACTTGTCCTATATGGCAAGATGAGCGTTGCTATTTAAGCCAAGATCGCAAGTTCTGCCTATTCGGCACGAAATATATATATATATATATATATATATATATATATATATATATATATATATATATATATATATATATATATATATATATATATATATATATATATATATATATATTTATATATATATATATATATATATATATATATATATATATATATATATATATATATATATATAATGTGTGTGTGTGTGTGTACTCACCTAATTGTGGTTGCAGGGGTCGAGACTCAGCTCCTGGCCCCGAGACTCAGCTCGGTGTGTGTGTGTGTGTGTGTGTGTGTGTGTGTGTGTGTGTGTGTGTGTGTGTGTGTGTGTGTGTGAGTGTGTGTGTGTGTGTGTGTGTGTGTGTGTATCCCAGACCCTTCCTTTAAAGTTCAGGCATTGTGTTTCCCATTTCCAGGACTCAAGTCTGGCTAAATCTATAATAACCGATATCCCTGAATCCCTTCACTAAATATTACCCTATTCCCATTCCAACAGCTCGTCAAGTCCCAAAAACCATTCGTCTTCATTTACTCCTATATAACATGCTCACACACACTTGCTAGAAATCCAAGCCCCTTGCCCACAAAACCTCCTATACCGCCTTCCTCTAACTTTTTCGAGAACAACCCCTACCCGTCCTTTTTTCTCCTACAGATTTATACGCTCTCCATGTCATTCTACTTTGATCCATTCTCTCTAAATGACCAAACCACCTCAACAGCCCCTCTTCAGCCCTCTGACTAATAATTTTGTTAACTTCACACATTCTCCTAATTTCCACACTCCAAATTTTCTGCATAATATTTACACCACACATTGCCCTTAGACAGGACATCTCCACTGCCTCCAACCGTCTCCTCGCTGCTGCATTTACCACCCAAGCTTCACACCCATATAAGAGTGTTGGTACTACTTTGCTTTCATACATTCCCTTCTTTGCCCCCATAGATAACATTTTTTGTCTCCACATATACCTCAATGCACCACTCACCTTTTTCCTTCATCAATTCTATGGTTAACCTCATCCTTCGTAAATCCATCCGCCGGCACGTCAACTCCCACATATCTGAAAACATTCACTTCTTCCATACTCCTCCTCCCCAATTTGATATCCAATATTTCTTTATCTAAATCATTTGATACCCTCATCACCTTACTCTTATCTATGCTCACTTTCAACTTTCTACCTTTACACACACTCCCAAACTCATCCACTAAACTTTGCAACTTTTCTGTTGAATCTCCCATAAGCACAGTATCATCAGCAAAAAGTAACTGAGTCAACTCCATCTTGTACTTGATTCCCCATAATTTAATCCCACCCCTCTCCCGAACACCCTAGCATTTACTTCTTTTGCAACCCCATAAATAAATATATTAAACAACCATGGTGACATTACACATCCCTGTCTAAGACCTACTTTTACCAGGAAATAATTTCCCTCTCTCCTACACACCCTAACCTGAGCCTCACTATCCTCATAAAAACTCTTTACAGCATTTAGTAACTTACCACCTATTCCATATACTTGCAACATCTGCCACATTGCTCCCCTATCCACTATCATATGCCTTTTCTAAATCCATAAATGCAATGAAAACTTCTGTACCTTAATCTAAATACTGTTCACATATATGCTTCAATGTAAACACTTGGTCTACACATCCCCTACCCACTCTAAAACCTCCTTTCTCATCTGCATTCCTATTCTCTGTCTTACCTCAAATTCTTTCAATAATAACCCTACCATACACTTATTCCCCTATAATTTTTTCAATCTCTTTTGTCTCCCTTCCCTTTATATAAAGGAAGTTTCATACTCTCTGCCAATCCCTAAATACCTTCCCCTCTTTCATATATTTATTGAACAAAAATGCTAACCACTCCAACACAATATCTCCACCTGCTTTTAAGATTTCTGTCATGATCTCATCAGTTTCTGATACTTTACCCCCTTTCACTCTATGTAATGCCTCACACACCTCCCCCACACTCACATCCTGTTCTTCTTCACCGCCTGCCTTTCTTCATTTACATTTAAAAGTTCCTCACAATATTCCCACCATCTACCCAATACCTCCATCTCCCCATCTACTAACTCCCCTACTCTGTTTTTAACTGACAAATCCATTCGTTCCCTATGCTTTCTTAACTTGTTTAACTCACTCCAAAATTTGTTCTTATTTTAAGCAAAATTTGTTGCCAGTGCCTCTCACACTCTTTCATCTGGTCTCCTTTCCTTTACTCTCCATATAATCTGCTCTTCTTATAACACTTCTGCTTTGTAAAAACCTCTCATAAGCTACCATTTTATCTTTCATCACACCCTTTACTTTATCATTCCACCAATCACTCATCTGTCCTCCTGCACCCACCCTCCTATAACCACAAACTTTTGCCCCATATATATATATATATATATATATATATATATATATATATGTATATATATATATATATATATATATATATATATATATATATATATATATATATATATATATATACATATATATATAAATATATATATACATATGTATATATTGATACATACATATATATATATATATATATATATATATATATATATATATATATATATATATATACATATATATATATGTATAATATATATATATATATATATATATATATATATATATATATATATATATATATATATATATATATATATATATATATATATATATATATATATATGTTATATATATGTTATATATATGTTGTTTTACTTTGTATCATATTTTTGTGAATGTTTCGTCAATGTATTTTGTCTTTAAATAAAATATACATACATAATATAGGGGGTGGTAGGAGAAAATTCTCAAACAGCTTCAGGGAGAATCTTGTGTTTTCCCTGAAGCAAGTTTATTTTTTTCTTTGAGGATGAGGGTCCCCATGACAGTTCTAGAGGTGGTACCTCCCTATATTGTTTATATATATATATATATATATATATATATATATATATATATATATATATATATATAGATATATATATATATATATATATATATATATATATATATATATATTATTATCACACTGGCTGATTCCCACCAAGGCAGGGTGGCCCGAAAAAGAAAAACTTTCACCATCATTCACTCCATCACTGTCTTGCAAGAAGGGTGCTTTACACTACAGTTTTTAAACTGCAACATTAACACCCCTCCTTCAGAGTGCAGCCACTGTACTTCCCATCTCCAGGACTCAAGTCTGGCCTGCCGGTTTCCCTGAACCCCTTCATAAATGTTACTTTGCTCACACTCCAACAGCACGTCAAGTATTAAAAACAATTTGTCTCCATTCACTCCTATCAAACACGCTCACGCATGCCTGCTGGAAGTCCAAGCCTCTCGCAAAAAAACCTCCTTTACCCCTTCCCTCCAACCTTCCCTAGGCCGACCCCTACCCCGCCTTCCTTCCACTACAGACTGATACACTGTTGCAGTCATTCTGTTTCGCTCCATTCTCTCTACATGTCCGAACCACCTCAACAACCCTTCCTCAGCCCTCTGGACAACAGTTTTGGTAATCCTGCACCTCCTCCTAACTTCCAAACTACGATTTCTCTGCATTATATTCACACCACACATTGCCCTCGGACATGACATCTCCACTGCCTCCAACCTTCTCCTCGCTGCAACATTCATCACCCATGCCTCACACCCATATAAGAGCGTTGGTAAAACTATACTCTCATACATTCCTCTCTTTGCCTCCAAGGACAAAGTTCTTTGTCTCCACAGACTCCTAAGTGCACCACTCACTCTTTTCCCCTCATCAATTCTATGATTCACCTCATCTTTCAAAGACCCATCCGCTGACACGTCCACTCCCAAATATCTGAATACATTCACCTCCTCCATACTCTCTCCCTCCAATCTGATATTCAATCTTTCATCACCTAATCTTTTTGTTATCCTCATACCCTTACTCTTTCCTGTATTCACCTTTAATTTTCTTCTTTTGCACACCCTATCAAATTCATCCACCAATCTCTGCAACTTCTCTTCAGAATCTCCCAAGAGCACAGTGTCATCAGCAAAGAGCAGCTGTGTGTGATTCTTTATCTTTTAACTCCATGCCTCTTGCCAAGACCCTCGCATTTACTTCTCTTACAACCCCATCTATAAATATATTGATGAGAGTAAGACACATGTGCAACATCTGGGTATCTTTATTGTAGACGTTTCGCCATCCAGTGGCTTTATCAATACAAATTCTAGGACATAACTTGAAGACAGTAGAACTATGTACAGAAGATGAGGTAATCAGTCCCTCAACCTAGGAGTAGGTGCGAACAGCACCATAGTCGTGGAGATTCTCCACGACTATGGTGCTGTTCGCACCTACTCCTAGGTTGAGGGACTGATTACCTCATCTTCTGTACATAGTTCTACTGTCTTCAAGTTATGTCCTAGAATTTGTATTGATAAAGCCACTGGATGGCGAAACGTCTACAATAAAGATACCCAGATGTTGCACATGTGTCTTACTCTCATCTTGTCGGTATTATATACCATTTTATAAATATATTAAACAACCACGGTGACATCACACATCCTTGTCTAAGGCCTACTTTTACTGGGAAAAAATTTCCCTCTTTCCTACATACTCTAACTTGAGCCTCACTATCCTCGTAAAAACTCTTCACTGCTTTCAGTAACCTACCTCCTACACCATACACTTGCAACATCTGCCACATTGCCCCCCTATCCACCCTGTCATACGCCTTTTCCAAATCCATAAATGCCACAAAGACCTCTTTAGCCTTATCTAAATACTGTTCACTTATATGTTTCACTGTAAACACCTGGTCCACACACCCCCTACCTTTCCTAAAGCCTCCTTGTTCATCTGCTATCCTATTCTCCGTCTTACTCTTAATTCTTTCAATAATAACTCTACCATACACTTTACCAGGTATACTCAGCAGACTTATCCCCCTATAATTTTTGCACTCTCTTTTATCCCGTTTGCCTTTATACAAAGGAACAATGCATGCTCTCTGCCAATCCCTAGGTACATTACCCTCTTCCATACATTTATTAAATAATTGCACCAACCACTCCAAAACTATATCCCCACCTGCTTTTAACATTTCTATCGTTATCCCATCAATCCCGGCTGCCTTACCCCCTTTCATTTTACCTACTACCTCACGAACTTCCCCCACACTCACAACTGGCTCTTCCTCACTCCTACAAGATGTTATTCCTCCTTGTCCTATACACGAAATCACAGCTTCCCTATCTTCATCAACATTTAACAATTCCTCCAAATATTTCCTCCATCTTCCCAATACCTCTAACTCTCCATTTAATAACTCTCCTCTCCTATTTTTAACTGACAAATCCATTTGTTCTCTAGGCTTCCTTAACTTGTTAATCTCACTCCAAAACTTTTTCTTATTTTCAACAAAATTTGTTGATAACATCTCACCCACTCTCTCATTTGTTCTCTTTTTACATTGCTTCACCACTCTCTTAACCTCTCTCTTTTTCTCCATATACTCTTCCCTCCTTGCATCACTTCTACTTTGTAAAAACTTCTCATATGCTAACTTTTTCTCCCTTACTACTCTCTTTACATTATCATTCCACCAATAGCTCCTCTTCCCTCCTGCACCCACTTTCCTGTAACCACAAACTTCTGCTGAACACTCTAACACTACATTTTTAAACCTATCCCATACCTCTTCGACCCCATTGCCTATGCTCTCATTAGCCCATCTATCCTCCAATTGCTGTTTATATCTTACCCTAACTGCCTCCTCTTTTAGTTTATAAACCTTCACCTCTCTCTTCCCTGATACTTCTATTCTCCTTGTATCCCATCTACCTTTTACTCTCAGTGTAGCTACAACTAGAAAGTGATCTGATATATCTGTGGCCCCTCTATAAACATGTACATCCTGAAGTCTACTCAACAGTCTTTTATCTACCAATACATAATCCAACAAACTACTGTCATTTCGCCCTACATCATATCTTGTATACTTATTTATCCTCTTTTTCTTAAAATATGTATTACCTATAACTAAACCCCTTTCTATACAAAGTTTAATCAAAGGGCTCCCATTATCATTTACACCTGGCACCCCAAACTTACCTACCACACCCTCTCTAAAAGTTTCTCCTACTTTAGCATTCAGGTCCCCTACCACAATTACTCTCTCACTTGGTTCAAAGGCTCCTATACATTCACTTAACATCTCCCAAAATCTCTCTCTCTCCTCTGCATTCCTCTCTTCTCCAGGTGCATACACGCTTATTATGACCCACTTCTCGCATCCAACCTTTACTTTAATCCACATAATTCTTGAATTTACACATTCATATTCTCTTTTCTCCTTCCATAACTGATCATTCAACATTACTGCTACCCCTTCCTTTGCTCTAACTCTCTCAGATACTCCAGATTT
This sequence comes from Cherax quadricarinatus, assembly GCF_038502225.1. Taxonomy (NCBI): domain Eukaryota; kingdom Metazoa; phylum Arthropoda; class Malacostraca; order Decapoda; family Parastacidae; genus Cherax; species Cherax quadricarinatus. The sequence continues at coordinate 33,259,009 of NC_091333.1, read as the reverse complement.
AATCCCATTTATTTCCCCCCACTGAAACTCCCCTACCCCCTTCAGCTTTGTTTCGCTTAGGGCCAGGACATCCAACTTCTTTTCATTCATAACATCAGCAATCATCTGTTTCTTGTCATCCGAACTACATCCACGCACATTTAAGCATCCCAGTTTTATAAAGTTTTTCTTCTTCTCTTTTTTAGTAAATGTCTACAGGAGAAGGGGTTACTAGCCCATTGCTCCCGGCATTTTAGTCGCCTCATACGACACGCATGGCTTACGGAGGAAAGATTCTTTTCCACTTCCCCATGAACAATAGAAGAAATAAAGAACAAGAGCTATTTAGAAAAAGGAGAAAAACCTAGATGTATGTATATATATATGCATGTGCGTGTCTGTGAAGTGTGACCAAAGTGTAAGTTGGAGTAGCAAGATATCCCTGTTATCTAGCGTGTTTATGAGACAGAAAAAGAAAACAGCAATCCTACCATCATGCAAAACAGTTACAGGTTTCTGTTTCACAGTCATCTGGCAGGACGGTAGCACTTCCCTGCGTGGTTGCTGTCTACCAACCTACTACCTAATATATATATATATATATATATATATATATATATATATATATATATATATATATATATATATATATATATATATATATATATATATATATGTCGTGCCGAATATGTAAAACTGGTCAATTAGCAAGAACTCATTTAAAATTAAGTCCTTTCCAAAATTTTCTCTTATTCGTTTAAAGATATATTTTTTTCGTTAGGTTCACAATGATTTTGGCGAAATTATTGCATACACAAATTTTTACTTGTCCTATATGGCAAGATGAGCGTTGCTATTTAAGCCAAGATCGCAAGTTCTGCCTATTCGGCACGAAATATATATATATATATATATATATATATATATATATATATATATATATATATATATATATATATATATATATTTATATATATATATATATATATATATATATATATATATATATATATATATATATATATATATATATATATATATATAATGTGTGTGTGTGTGTGTACTCACCTAATTGTGGTTGCAGGGGTCGAGACTCAGCTCCTGGCCCCGAGACTCAGCTCGTGTGTGTGTGTGTGTGTGTGTGTGTGTGTGTGTGTGTGTGTGTGTGTGTGTGTGTGTGTGTGTGTGTGTGTGTGTGTGTGTGTGTGTGTGTGTGTGTATCCCAGACCCTTCCTTTAAAGTTCAGGCATTGTGTTTCCCATTTCCAGGACTCAAGTCTGGCTAAATCTATAATAACCGATATCCCTGAATCCCTTCACTAAATATTACCCTATTCCCATTCCAACAGCTCGTCAAGTCCCAAAAACCATTCGTCTTCATTTACTCCTATATAACATGCTCACACACACTTGCTAGAAATCCAAGCCCCTTGCCCACAAAACCTCCTATACCGCCTTCCTCTAACTTTTTCGAGAACAACCCCTACCCGTCCTTTTTTCTCCTACAGATTTATATGCTTTCCATGTCATTCTACTTTGATCCATTCTCTCTAAATGACCAAACCACCTCAACAGCCCCTCTTCAGCCCTCTGACTAATACTTTTATTAACTTCACACCTTCTCCTAATTTCCACACTCCAAATTTTCTGCATAATATTTACACCACACATTGCCCTTAGACAGGACATCTCCACTGCCTCCAACCGTCTCCTCGCTGCTGCATTTACCACCCAAGCTTCACACCCATATAAGAGTGTTGGTACTACTTTGCTTTCATACATTCCCTTCTTTGCCCCCATAGATAACATTTTTTGTCTCCACATATACCTCAATGCACCACTCACCTTTTTCCTTCATCAATTCTATGGTTAACCTCATCCTTCGTAAATCCATCCGCCGGCACGTCAACTCCCACATATCTGAAAACATTCACTTCTTCCATACTCCTCCTCCCCAATTTGATATCCAATATTTCTTTATCTAAATCATTTGATACCCTCATCACCTTACTCTTATCTATGCTCACTTTCAACTTTCTACCTTTACACACACTCCCAAACTCATCCACTAAACTTTGCAACTTTTCTGTTGAATCTCCCATAAGCACAGTATCATCAGCAAAAAGTAACTGAGTCAACTCCATCTTGTACTTGATTCCCCATAATTTAATCCCACCCCTCTCCCGAACACCCTAGCATTTACTTCTTTTGCAACCCCATAAATAAATATATTAAACAACCATGGTGACATTACACATCCCTGTCTAAGACCTACTTTTACCAGGAAATAATTTCCCTCTCTCCTACACACCCTAACCTGAGCCTCACTATCCTCATAAAAACTCTTTACAGCATTTAGTAACTTACCACCTATTCCATATACTTGCAACATCTGCCACATTGCTCCCCTATCCACTATCATATGCCTTTTCTAAATCCATAAATGCAATGAAAACTTCTGTACCTTAATCTAAATACTGTTCACATATATGCTTCAATGTAAACACTTGGTCTACACATCCCCTACCCACTCTAAAACCTCCTTTCTCATCTGCATTCCTATTCTCTGTCTTACCTCAAATTCTTTCAATAATAACCCTACCATACACTTATTCCCCTATAATTTTTTCAATCTCTTTTGTCTCCCTTCCCTTTATATAAAGGAAGTTTCATACTCTCTGCCAATCCCTAAATACCTTCCCCTCTTTCATATATTTATTGAACAAAAATGCTAACCACTCCAACACAATATCTCCACCTGCTTTTAAGATTTCTGTCATGATCTCATCAGTTTCTGATACTTTACCCCCTTTCACTCTATGTAATGCCTCACACACCTCCCCCACACTCACATCCTGTTCTTCTTCACCGCCTGCCTTTCTTCATTTACATTTAAAAGTTCCTCACAATATTCCCACCATCTACCCAATACCTCCATCTCCCCATCTACTAACTCCCCTACTCTGTTTTTAACTGACAAATCCATTCGTTCCCTAGGCTTTCTTAACTTGTTTAACTCACTCCAAAATTTGTTCTTATTTTAAGCAAAATTTGTTGCCAGTGCCTCTCACACTCTTTCATCTGGTCTCCTTTCCTTTACTCTCCATATAATCTGCTCTTCTTATAACACTTCTGCTTTGTAAAAACCTCTCATAAGCTACCATTTTATCTTTCATCACACCCTTTACTTTATCATTCCACCAATCACTCATCTGTCCTCCTGCACCCACCCTCCTATAACCACAAACTTTTGCCCCATATATATATATATATATATATATATATATATATATATATATATATATATATATATATATATATATATATATGTATATATATATATATATATATATATATATATATATATATATATATATATATATATATATATATATATATATATATACATATATATATAAATATATATATACATATGTATATATTGATACATACATATATATATATATATATATATATATATATATATATATATATATATATATATATATATATATATATATATATATATACATATATATATATGTATAATATATATATATATATATATATATATATATATATATATATATATATATATATATATATATATATATATATATATATATGTTATATATATGTTATATATCTGTTGTTTTACTTTGTATCATATTTTTGTGAATGTTTCGTCAATGTATTTTGTCTTTAAATAAAATATACATACATAATATAGGGGGTGGTAGGAGAAAATTCTCAAACAGCTTCAGGGAGAATCTTGTGTTTTCCCTGAAGCAAGTTTATTTTTTTCTTTGAGGATGAGGGTCCCCATGACAGTTCTAGAGGTGGTACCTCCCTATATTGTTTATATATATATATATATATATATATATATATATATATATATATATATATATATATATATATATATATATATATATATATATATACATATATATATATATATATATATATTATTATCACACTGGCTGATTCCCACCAAGGCAGGGTGGCCCGAAAAAGAAAAACTTTCACTATCATTCACTCCATCACTGTCTTGCAAGAAGGGTGCTTTACACTACAGTTTTTAAACTGCAACATTAACACCCCTCCTTCAGAGTGCAGCCACTGTACTTCCCATCTCCAGGACTCAAGTCTGGCCTGCCGGTTTCCCTGAACCCCTTCATAAATGTTACTTTGCTCACACTCCAACAGCACGTCAAGTATTAAAAACAATTTGTCTCCATTCACTCCTATCAAACACGCTCACGCATGCCTGCTGGAAGTCCAAGCCTCTCGCAAAAAAACCTCCTTTACCCCTTCCCTCCAACCTTCCCTAGGCCGACCCCTACCCCGCCTTCCTTCCACTACAGACTGATACACTGTTGCAGTCATTCTGTTTCGCTCCATTCTCTCTACATGTCCGAACCACCTCAACAACCCTTCCTCAGCCCTCTGGACAACAGTTTTGGTAATCCTGCACCTCCTCCTAACTTCCAAACTACGATTTCTCTGCATTATATTCACACCACACATTGCCCTCGGACATGACATCTCCACTGCCTCCAGCCTTCTCCTCGCTGCAACATTCATCACCCATGCTTCACACCCATATAAGAGTGTTGGTAAAACTATGCTCTCATACATTCCCCTCTTTGCCTCCAAGGACAAAGTTCTTTGTCTCCACAGACTCCTAAGTGCACCACTCACCCTTTTCCCCTCATCAATTCTATGATTCACCTCATCTTTCAAAGACCCATCCGCTGACACGTCCACTCCCAAATATCTGAATACATTCACCTCCTCCATACTCTCTCCCTCCAATCTGATATCAAATCTTTCATCACCTAATAATTTTGTTATCCTCATAACCTTACTCTTTCCTCTATTCACTTTTAATTTTCTTCTTTTGCACACCCTATCAAATTCATCCACCAATCTCTGCAGCTTCTCTTCAGAATCTCCCAAGAGCACAGTGTCATCAGCAAAGAGCAACTGTGACAACTCCCACTTTATGTGTGATTCTTTATCTTTTAACTCCACGCCTCTTGCCAAGACCCTCACATTTACTTCTCTTACAACCCCATCTATAAATATATTAAACAACCACGGTGACATCACACATCCGTGTCTAAGGCCTACTTTTACTGGGAAATAATTTCCCTATTTCCTACATACTCTAACTTGAGCCTCATTATCCTCGTAAAAACTCTTCACTGCTTTCAGTAACCTACCTCCCACACCATACACCTGCAACATCTGCCACATTGCCCCCCTATCCACCCTGTCATACGCCTTTTCCAAATCCATAAATGCCACAAAGACCTCTTTAGACTTATCTAAATACTGTTCACTTATATGTTTCACTGTAAACACCTGGTCCACACACCCCCTACCTTTCCTAAAGCCTCCTTGTTAATCTGCTATCCTATTCTCTGTCTTACTCCTAATTCTTTCAATAATAACTCTACCATACACTTTACCAGGTATACTCCCAAGAGCTTACTGTTGGACTGATTGGTAGCAGAGACTTCTGGGAGGACTCTTCGCACAGCATTGATTATTTCCAGGTTCGCTGTGATGATTTCACACTTGGAGAGATTGAGGATGAGTCCCAAGTCTTCTCCCTGTGTTTTCACCAGTTGTAGGTCCCCTACCAGGGACTCTTCAGTACCTGCCAGAGTGCCATCATCCAGGAACCAGATGCATATATATATATATGCATATATATATATATATATATATATATATATATATATATATATATATATATATATATATATATATATATATATATATATATATATATATATATATATATATATATATATATACATTATATATATGCAAAACAACCACTGTGAAAGAGTAGTGAAATTCCAAGCGCTTTCGTGACTACTCACATTATCAAGGAACTATATGCGTAGTCACGAAAACGCTTGGAATTTCACTACTCTTTCACAGTGGTTGTTTTACATAATTTAAAATCACCTGTTTACTGTGGTCTTATTGCATGCATATATATATATATATATATATATATATATATATATATATATATATATATATATATATATATATATATATATATATATATGTATATTTATATATAATATATATTTTTATATATATATATATATATATATATATATATATATATATATATATATATATATATATATATATAAATATATACATATTTTTTTTTTCGTTTCAACAAACTGGATGTATCCCACTGAAGCAGGGTGGCCGAAAAAGAAAAACAAAAGTTTCTCTTTTTAATTTTAGTAATTTATACAGAAGTGGCTACTAGCCCCTTGCTCCCGGCATTTTAGTCACCTCTTACAACACGCATGGCTTACGGAGGAGGAATTCTGGTCCACTTCCCCATATACGTATATGTATATATATATATATATATATATATATATATATATATATATATATATATATATATATATATATATATATAGTTCTTTTGTATAAAGGCAAAGGGGATAAAAGAGAGTGCAAAAATTATAGGGGGATAAGTCTGTTCAGTATACCTGGTAAAGTGTATGGTAGAGTTATAATTGAAAGAATTAAGAGTAAGACGGAGAATAGGATAGCAGATGAACAAGGAGGCTTTAGGAAAGGTAGGGGGTGTGTGGACCAGGTGTTTACAGTGAAACATATAAGTGAACAGTATTTAGATAAGGCTAAAGAGGTCTTTGTGGCATTTATGGATTTGGAAAAGGCGTATGACAGGGTGGATAGGGGGGCAATGTGGCAGATGTTGCAAGTGTATGGAGTAGGAGGTAGGTTACTGAAAGCAGTGAAGAGTTTTTACGAGGATAGTGAGGCTCAAGTTAGAGTATGTAGGAAAGAGGGAAATTTTTTCCCAGTAAAAGTAGGCCTTAGACAAGGATGTGTGATGTCAACGTGGTTGTTTAATATATTTATAGATGGGGTTGTAAGAGAAATAAATGCGAGGGTCTTGGCAAGAGGCGTGGAGTTAAAAGATAAAGAATCACACACAAAGTGGGAGTTGTCACAGCTGCTCTTTGCTGATGACACTGTGCTCTTGGGAGATTCTGAAGAGAAGTTGCAGAGATTGGTGGATGAATTTGGTAGGGTGTGCAAAAGAAGAAAATTAAAGGTGAATACAGGAAAGAGTAAGGTTATGAGGATAACAAAAAGATTAGGTGATGAAAGATTGGATATCAGATTGGAGGGAGAGAGTATGGAGGAGGTGAACGTATTCAGATATTTGGGAGTGGACGTGTCAGCGGATGGGTCTATGAAAGATGAGGTGAATCATAGAATTGATGAGGGAAAAAGAGTGAGTGGTGCACTTAGGAGTCTGTGGAGACAAAGAACTTTGTCCTTGGAGGCAAAGAGGGGAATGTATGAGAGTATAGTTTTACCAACGCTCTTATATGGGTGTGAAGCGTGGGTGATGAATGTTGCAGCGATGAGAAGGCTGGAGGCAGTGGAGATGTCATGTCTGAGGGCAATGTGTGGTGTGAATATAATGCAGAGAATTCGTAGTTTGGAAGTTAGGAGGAGGTGCGGGATTACCAAAACTGTTGTCCAGAGGGCTGAGGAAGGGTTGTTGAGTTGGTTCGGACATGTAGAGAGAATGGAGCGAAACAGAATGACTTCAAGAGTGTATCAGTCTGTAGTGGAAGGAAGGCGGGGTAGGGGTCGGCCTAGGAAAGGTTGGAGGGAGGGGGTAAAGGAGGTTTTGTGTGCGAGGGGCTTGGACTTCCAGCAGGCTTGCGTGAGCGTTTGATAGGAGTGAATGGAGACAAATGTTTTTTAATACTTGACGTGCTGTTGGAGTGTGAGCAAAGTAACATTTATGAAGGGATTCAGGGAAACCGGCAGGCCGGACTTGAGTCCTGGAGATGGGAAGTACAGTGGCTGCACTCTGAAGGAGGGGTGTTAATGTTGCAGTTTAAAAACTGTAGTGTAGAGCACCCTTCTGGCAAGACATTGATGGAGTGAATGATGGTGAAAGTTTTTCTTTTTCGGGCCACCCTGCCTTGGTGGGAATCGGCCAGTGTGATAATAAAAAAAAAATATATATTTATATACATAAAATATATATGTGTATTTATATATAATATATATACATATATATATATATATATATATATATATATATATATATATATATATATATATATATATATATATATATATATATATGCAATAAGATCACAGTAAACAGGTGATTTCAGAATATGCAAAACAACCACTCTGAAAGAATAGTGAAATTCCAATCGCTTTCATGACCTCTCACATTATCAAGGAACTATAAAAGCAATACATCAAAGGAAGGCATATAAAGGTCGAGACCACACCTCACCATCACGTCCCACAACAAAGCAACACCTGACGTGCGACGACATCCGACTCACAAGAAAGGAACACTGCACAAGGCCTGTTGACCCCAACTAGGCAGGTCCTCACGATATCCCTCTAACAAAGCACTCTACCCAAGAAATAAGATTTACTATTTGTCCAATGCATTATTAAATTCTTCACAAATTGAATTAATTATAAATGAATCTAATTTATATAAACCAAAGTAAATATTCATATTTTCAAAACTGCTTTTTGTGAAACAAGATTCAATTACATTCCTGTCGACCATGAACTTGCTTGATATAACTATTGGAAAGTCAGTTGGATGGTTAAAATTTCTCACATGAATAAATTGAGCATTAGAATGAGGACCTGCCTAGTTGGGGCCAACAGGCCTCCTGCAGTGTTCCTTTCTTATGAGTCGGATGTCGTCGCCCGTCAGGTGTTGCTATGTTGTGGGATGTGATGGTGAGGTGTGGTCTCGACCTTTATATGCCTTCCTTTGACGCATTGTTTTTATAGTTCCTTGATAATGTGAGAGGTCACGAAAACGCTTGGAATTTCACTATTCTTTCACAGTGGTTGTTTTGCATATTCTGAAATCACCTGTTTACTGTGATCTTATTGCATTAATGGATACCACACGACTCCCCAGAATGTTCTCGATAAACTTTCCTAATCATGTTTCTTTTGTTTCCCAGTTTTCTTCTGCTCTGATCAAGTCCCACATGTTAAAAAATTGACTTAATTTAAAAAAAAACTGTTTAAATGGACAAGTTCTGCCTAAATCTCTTTTACCAAATATCATCCTTGACATGAGAGATCGTCCTTTTGATTATTTTATGAGAATTATTTCTCAGAAACATATTGAAATAACTAAAATACAGGAGAAGGAAGCTTTCTAAATATTTAGAAACAAAAAATGCTCTTTTAATCAGGCCATTCCATCAGAATGGAAACTTAGTATATTAGATCATTGCTATAATAAACTCAGAAGAATTTGTAATGAACTCAAAAACAAACTACAAAGAAAATTAGACAATTTAATTGAAAATAGTGATTGGACAAAGAATGCTAATAACAATTTTATAATTAACTTATCAGATGAAATATTAGACATAAAATACAACTGCTGCTCTAGGTTTTGGTTTAAGTTTTGCAACTTCAAAAAAACTTAATGTTGAAATTGCAAAAGCCTTTTGTAACTTTGAAAAATCTTCTGATTTATCCACTGATTAAATTAATATTAGTAAGGGAATGGTATATAGCTCTATGTTAAAACAAAACATTCCCAATTGCCCTCAAAGGAATAGGAAAAATGTGCACAAAAAAAAATATGATGGTATTTTATGCTAACAGTCGAAGTGCAAGAAATAAGATTAATGAACTACGTTTGGTAGCATGTGCTGGGAACTTTGATGTCATTGCATTAACTGAAACGTGGTATGATTTAAAGAGTCGGGATATGACTGCTGAGTGTAATATTTAAGGGTTTAAATTGTTCAATGTGGATAGATGTAATGGGAAAGGGGGAGGAGTTGCATTATATGTTCGAGAAAATATTAACTGTTGCATAAAAACATGCATAAAAATAGATGGAATAGTAACAGAATCTATTTGGATAGAGTTTGTAAAAGGTAAAGAAAAACTAATTCTAGGTGTAATATACCGACCTCCAGGCTTGGATCACGATAGAGGGAGACTTCTTTGGGACGAAATTGTTAGGGCTTCTAGACACAATAACGTAGTGATAGTAGGGGATTTTAACTTTAGTCAAATTGACTGGAATTCTTTGACCGGTAATCTGGAGTCCAGTGACTGTGGAAACAGTTCAGGACTGTTTTCTGAAGCAGTGCGTAACAGAGCCTACCAGGGGTAATAATTTGCTAGATCAAATAAGGAAACACTCGTAAATAATCTGGAGATCACTGAAGAGCTTGGCGCAAGTCATCACAAATCCATCACTTTTAGCATTAACTGGGAATACAAGAATAATGATAATACGATAAAAATCCCTGATTTTCGTTCTGCCGATTATAGTGAACGTAGGGAACTCCTGTCTAATCTCGATTGCTGTTATCTAGCTAATGATTTTATTGACGATCATATTTAGAAGAGACGTTCTCCAGTTGATAAATAAGTCACTTTCATCACTTAAAAAGCATTATACATGTTAAACCCTGGTATTATTTCTATGACTGAAGACAATTCTCTCCACTACGTTTCTATAGTGTTTCCCTCACTTCTCAGTTCTCTTCTTACCTGAGAGTCTGTCTGTCAGGGAGGGCGAGAAAGGCAATAATATTACTGGTAATAGCTGCAAAAGTTTAAGTAATATTAAAAGAAATAATATAAGTGGGAGAAGAATTGGCAACAGAAGTAATGGTACAAAAAGTAAGAGAAATGAGGTGAAGGATTAAATAATATTAAAAGCAGTTGCAGGACATAAGAACAAGAGAAGATGACACTACATATTACAAACACAGGTGTAGTGCTTTTTGCACCTGTTTATAAGGAAGTTAGAAAGATACACAAGTAGTAATGTAGGACCAAGCAAAAGACAGCAAAGATTATTTTCTTAAATATGCATATCTTCACAAGTCTCGTCTTTTACCTGGACAATCACAGTGTTGTGACATCAAGTGTTTTAGTGACACCTGAGTGCTTTTCTAAGGAGAAATTATAGGCAATATTTAGTACCTTATATCTGACTGTTTTTTTTTTTTTTTATTATAAGTCTATTTGATTTTGATATTCCTACTATCTTCTTACTAGTAGTTGGACTAAATACGTGTTTTTTTTTTATATTTTTGTCAGATATTTAGCTGGTTGTGTTGAGTTGGAAAAGATCTTTTGCATAATGTGAAAAAGTCTTTCGTCTTTTTAAAGTATATACAAACTGTATTATATTTTTCTCTTCTGTATTTATTTAGAATGCTGCCTCTTTGAATTATGAAGGACCAGCAATTGCAGCAGAGGAAATTGCCAGGATGATTCCAGAGGAACAAAGGCAACAAGTGCGAGTTCTGGACGTAGCCGCAGGTACTGGCTGGGTAGGCTCTCAACTACATCAGAAAGGATTCACGTGAGTATTAGATGGTATGATAAAATATATATTTTTCCTCTGAGTCTGTATTTTCCTTAATGGCACAATATATATAGTTTAGAAATAGGCCTAAATTTTACTAAAAGAACATAATCACTCTCACATAATCACCATGAAAAGTTTCAACTTACTCAGACGTGAAACTAAGAAATTATCTCACGAAAAGCATCAATTCATTTTTAACAGTTTCCTAACAAATATCGGGACCACAGACAAAATTCAATATAATTTTTTTCCTAAGTAGGATTGTTTGACTTTTAAGAAACCAATGTAATTAACCCTTAAAATACCAATGACATAAACTTAAGCCTAAATTCTAGTGTCATAAAAATGGTCCCAAATGTTTCATTAGGACATCACATGAAATAGATCTGCACTAAAGGTGTTGCAGCATAAAACAGGTCTGTACTGTAGGTGTTGCAGCATAAAACAGGTCTGTACTGTAGGTGTTGCAGCATAAAACAGGTCTGTACTGTAGGTGTTGCAGCATAAAACAGGTCTGTACTGTAGGTGTTGCAGCATAAAACAGGTCTGTACTGTAGGTGTTGCAGCATAAAACAGGTCTGTACTGTAGGTGTTGCAGCATAAAACAGGTCTGTACTGTAGGTGTTGCAGCATAAAACAGGTCTGTACTGTAGGTGTTGCAGCATAAAACAGGTCTGTACTGTAGGTGTTGCAGCATAAAACAGGTCTGTACTGTAGGTGTTGCAGCATAAAACAGGTCTGTACTGTAGGTGTTGCAGCATAAAACAGGTCTGTACTGTAGGTGTTGCAGCTTAAAACAGGTCTGTACTGTAGGTGTTGCAGCATAAAACAGGTCTATACTGTAGGTGTTGCAGCATAAAACAGGTCTGTACTGTAGGTGTTGCAGCATAAAACAGGTCTGTACTGTAGGTGTTGCAGCATAAAACAGGTCTGTACTGTAGGTGTTGCAGCATAAAACAGGTCTGTACTGTAGGTGTTGCAGCATAAAACAGGTCTGTACTGTAGGTGTTGCAGCATAAAACAGGTCTGTACTGTAGGTGTTGCAGCTTAAAACAGGTCTGTACTGTAGGTGTTGCAGCATAAAACAGGTCTGTACTGTAGGTGTTGCAGCATAAAACAGGTCTGTACTGTAGGTGTTGCAGCATAAAACAGGTCTGTACTGTAGGTGTTGCAGCATAAAACAGGTCTGTACTGTAGGTGTTGCAGCATAAAACAGGTCTGTACTGTAGGTGTTGCAGCATAAAACAGGTCTGTACTGTAGGTGTTGCAGCATAAAACAGGTCTGTACTGTAGGTGTTGCAGCTTAAAACAGGTCTGTACTGTAGGTGTTGCAGCATAAAACAGGTCTGTACTGTAGGTGTTGCAGCATAAAACAGGTCTGTACTGTAGGTGTTGCAGCATAAAACAGGTCTGTACTGTAGGTGTTGCAGCTTAAAACAGGTCTGTACTGTAGGTGTTGCAGCATAAAACAGGTCTGTACTGTAGGTGTTGCAGCATAAAACAGGTCTGTACTGTAGGTGTTGCAGCTTAAAACAGGTCTGTACTGTAGGTGTTGCAGCATAAAACAGGTCTGTACTGTAGGTGTTGCAGCATAAAACAGGTCTGTACTGTAGGTGTTGCAGCTTAAAACAGGTCTGTACTGTAGGTGTTGCAGCATAAAACAGGTCTGTACTGTAGGTGTTGCAGCTTAAAACAGGTCTGTACTGTAGGTGTTACAGCATAAAATAGGTCTGTACTGTAGGTGTTGCAGCTTAAAACAGGTCTGTACTGTAGGTGTTGCAGCATAAAACAGGTCTGTACTGTAGGTGTTGCAGCATAAAACAGGTCTGTACTGTAGGTGTTGCAGCATAAAACAGGTCTGTACTGTAGGTGTTGCAGCATAAAACAGGTCTGTACTGTAGGTGTTGCAGCTTAAAACAGGTCTGTACTGTAGGTGTTGCAGCTTAAAACAGGTCTGTACTGTAGGTGTTGCAGCTTAAAACAGGTCTGTACTATAGGTATTGCAGCATAAAACAGATGTGCACTGTATGTGTTGCAGCATAAACAGATGTGCACTGTATGTGTTGCAGCATAAAACAGATGTGCACTGTAGGTGTTGCAGCATAAAACAGATGTGCACTGTATGTGTTGCAGCATAAAACACATGTGCACTGTATGTGTTGCAGCATAAAACAGATGTGCACTGTAGGTGTTGCAGCATAAAACACATGTGCACTGTAGGTGTTGCAGCATAAAACAGATGTGCACTGTATGTGTTGCAGCATAAAACAGATGTGCACTGTAGGTGTTGCAGCATAAAACAGATGTGCACTGTAGGTGTTGCAGCATAAAACAGATGTGCACTGTAGGTGTTGCAGCATAAAACAGATGTGCACTGTAGGTGTTGCAGCATAAAACAGATGTGCACTGTAGGTGTTGCAGCATAAAACACATGTGCACTGTATGTGTTGCAGCATAAAACAGATGTGCACTGTAGGTGTTGCAGCATAAAACAGATGTGCACTGTATGTGTTGCAGCATAAAACACATGTGCACTGTATGTGTTGCAGCATAAAACAGATGTGCACTGTAGGTGTTGCAGCATAAAACACATGTGCACTGTAGGTGTTGCAGCATAAAACAGATGTGCACTGTATGTGTTGCAGCATAAAACAGATGTGCACTGTAGGTGTTGCAGCATAAAACAGATGTGCACTGTAGGTGTTGCAGCATAAAACAGATGTGCACTGTAGGTGTTGCAGCATAAAACAGATGTGCACTGTAGGTGTTGCACCATAAAACAGATGTGCACTGTATGTGTTGCAGCATAAAACAGATGTGCACTGTAGGTGTTGCAGCATAAAACAGATGTGCACTGTAGGTGTTGCAGCATAAAACAGATGTGCACTGTAGGTGTTGCAGCATAAAACAGATGTGCACTGTATGTGTTGCAGCATAAAACAGATGTGCACTGTAGGTGTTGCAGCATAAAACAGATGTGCACTGTATGTGTTGCAGCATAAAATAGATGTGCACTGTAGGTGTTGCAGCATAAAACAGATGTGCACTGTATGTGTTGCAGCATAAAATAGATGTGCACTGTATGTGTTGCAGCATAAAATAGATGTGCACTGTAGGTGTTGCAGCATAAAACAGATGTGCACTGTATGTGTTGCAGCATGAAACAGATGTGCACTGTAGGTGTTGCAGCATAAAACACATGTGCACTGTATGTGTTGCAGCATAAAACACATGTGCACTGTATGTGTTGCAGCATAAAACACATGTGCACTGTATGTGTTGCAGCATAAAACACATGTGCACTGTATGTGTTGCAGCATAAAACAGATGTGCACTGTAGGTGTTGCAGCATAAAACAGATGTACACTGTAGGTGTTGCAGCATAAAACAGATGTGCACTGTATGTGTTGCAGCATAAAACAGATGTGCACTGTATGTGTTGCAGCATAAAACAGATGTGCACTGTAGGTGTTGCAGCATAAAACAGATGTGCACTGTAGGTGTTGCAGCATAAAACAGATGTGCACTGTATGTGTTGCAGCATAAAACACATGTGCACTGTAGGTGTTTCAGCATAAAACAGATGTGCACTGTATGTGTTGCAGCATAAAACAGATGTGCACTGTAGGTGTTGCAGCATAAAACAGATGTGCACTGTAGGTGTTGCAGCATAAAACAGATGTGCACTGTAGGTGTTGCAGCATAAAACAGATTTGCACTGTAGGTGTTGCAGCATAAAACAGATGTGCACTGTAGGTGTTGCAACATAAAACACATGTGCACTGTAGGTGTTGCAGCATAAAACAGATGTGCACTGTAGGTGTTGCAGCATAAAACAGATGTGCACTGTAGGTGTTGCAGCATAAAACAGATGTGCACTGTAGGTGTTGCAGCATAAAACAGATGTGCACTGTAGGTGTTGCAGCATAAAACAGATGTGCACTGTAGGTGTTGCAGCATAAAACACATGTGCACTGTAGGTGTTGCAGCATAAAACAGATGTGCACTGTAGGTGTTGCAGCATAAAACACATGTGCACTGTAGGTGTTGCAGCATAAAACAGATGTGCACTGTAGGTGTTGCAGCATAAAACAGATGTGCACTGTAGGTGTTGCAGCATAAAACAGATGTGCACTGTAGGTGTTGCAACATAAAACACATGTGCACTGTAGGTGTTGCATCATAAAACACATGTGCACTGTAGGTGTTGCAACATGAAAAAATTGTGTTGCTTGCTGTACATTGTGGGTGCTAGTAAATGTCATCTACATTTATTTAAAAAAAATAACATTTGATAGGTGATTACATTTGTTTCGTGTGATTGTAAAATACATGTATGTTACATGTATTTATTTTGCATTAGTCAAATTAGGTTGAACAGTAAATTGTAGTGAAATATGATATGAAGAGTTAGATTTATGTGTGTAAAACATAATCCCATAAAATCATTAGAAAAACTGAAAAAAAATCGTAAACAGTATTAAATTAAAGGAACGTCTTTAATGAGGTGAACAATTATGTTGCAATATAATGAGAACCAAAGTTACTTTCAGACTTACATTTCCCCAAAGTAATAATCAGATCTATTGTTTCAAGTTCTTTAAGGGGATGTCTTAAGAAAATTATTTATATCTCCATCATTTATGCTCATCTTCCACTTATACACTTCAATATTTTCTTCCCTCATTCTACATTTTACAAGATTTCTTAAACAATTGATTCAGGAAGGATATAGGAAAGCACTGGTGTGGTAATAGACTTGTGGATGAATGGAACAAACTCCTCAGTACCCTCATAGAAGCTAAGAACTTGTGTAGTTTTAAAAATAGGTTAGATAAATACATAAGTGGGTGTGGGTGGGTGTGAGATGGACCTGACTAGCTTGTGCTACTGGGTCTGGTGCAGTGCTGCTTCCTTAGTGAATGTGACCTGACCTGACTACCATAAAGGCATTGGCTTGAGCCGATTGGTGAATTGGACCTGCCTGGCATGGGCCAGTAGGCCTGCTTCAATGTTTCTTTTTTGTTATACTCTTATGAGATATAAATCCCAGTAATCTGTTTCCTTTATTTCGTACGCTTAGGCATTGCTGTATTGGCTTCATAATGCTGCATTCTGTATGACTAAATTCTATATTATTTAGTTTATACATTTACATTCCCGAGCTTCAGAACTTTGCATTTATATTCAATAAACAGCATCTACCATTATTATGACCCATTCATGAATTTGTCTAACTTCTTCTAAAGTTCAGTGACATCTTCCTCTGAATCAATAATCCTGCTTATTTATGTATTATCACCGAATTTCCTCACTTCACTTTACTCACTCGTCAAGGTTATTAATGTCCCGGTAACCGCTTGACAAAGTTCCTGGAGAGCGAAACGTTGCCACAATAAAATGTCACATTAGTTGCACTTGTGTAATTTTACCTAACATATTGTGGTGAATGGTTTTGAAAACCGACAAGTTGAAGAATTGAGACACTTGTGCAACACATGGGAATCTTTATTGAAGAAACGTTTCGCCACACAGTGGCTTCATCAGTCCAATACAAAGTAGAAATGGGTAAGGAGAGTAGAAGTTTGAGTTAATCAGTCCCTCGACCTGGAATCGATGTGTTCAGTCCATCACTCTTGTAGGAAGTGCAGCATAGGGCCAGAGAGGTGGCTTATATACTGTAGTCAGATGAGTTGAAGCCCAACCTTTGGACGACGACCTACTTACACTAGTGGCAGGTCCCACTGTGATCCCGCCTCCTCCTGCTTCAACTCATCTGACTGCAGTATATAAGCCACCTCTCTGGCCCTATGCTGCACTTCCTACAAGAGTGATGGACTGAACACATCGATTCCAGGCTGAGGGACTGATTACCTCGAACTCCTCCTCTCCTTACCCATTTCTACTTTGTATTGGACTGATGAAGCCACTGTGTGGCAAAACGTTTCTTCAATAAAGATTCCCATGTGTTGCATAAGTGTCTCAATACTTCAACCTAATATATTGTCGGTAATTCTACCAACATTATTATAATTTTGCGATAACGACTTATCGCATCCTTTATAAATAAGAATAACATTAGCTATCTTCCACTTATCAGACACTACACATGTTTGAAGAGTTATATTAAAAATGTTAGTTAATGGTTCACAAAGTTCAGTTTTGCACTCCTGAAGAACGCTTGAAAAAAGTTCATCAGGTCCCTGGGATTTATTTTGTTTTACTCGCTCACCCTGATTGATTACAATATCCCTAGTAACTGTGATATTACATAATTCCTGTTCTTCAGGCCAACAATAAAAATTAATTACTGGGATATCGTTAGAGTCTTCTTGTGTATAAATAAAATTTAGAAATAATTATCAAATATCGTCTACATTTCATTTTCTTCATCAGTAAACTGACCAGAGTTAGTTTTAAGAGGATTTTTATTCTAACGTTTGTTTTGTACAAGAATGGTATACAATACCGACAAGATGAAATTAAGACACGGGGTATAATTCAACGTTAGTCCACGGGGTATAATTCAACGTTAGTCCACGGGGTATAATTCAACGTTAGTCCACGGGGTATAATTCAACGTTAGTCCACGGGGTATAATTCAACGTTAGTCCACGGGGTATAATTCAACGTTAGTCCACGGGGTATAATTCAACGTTAGTCCACGGGTTATAATTCAACGTTAGTCCACGGGGTATAATTCAACGTTAGTCCACGGGGTATAATTCAACGTTAGTCCAAGGGGTATAATTCAACGTTAGTCCACGGGGTATAATTCAACGTTAGTCCACGGGGTATAATTCAACGTTAGTCCACGGGGTATAATTCAACGTTAGTCCAAGGGGTATAATTCAACGTTAGTCCACGGGGTATAATTCAACGTTAGTCCAAGGGGTATAATTCAACGTTAGTCCACGGGTTATAATTCAACGTTAGTCCACGGGGTATAATTCAACGTTAGTCCACGGGGTATAATTCAACGTTAGTCCACGGGGTATAATTCAACGTTAGTCCTCGGGGTATAATTCAACGTTAGTCCACGGGGTATAATTCAACGATAGTCCACGGGGTATAATTCAACGTTAGTCCACGTGGTATAATTCAATGTTAGTCCACAGGGTATAATTCAACGTTAGTGCAAGGGGTATAATTCAACGTTAGTCCACGGGGTATAATTCAACGTTAGTCCACGGGGTATAATTCAACGTTAGCCCACAGGGTATAATTCAACGTTAGTCCACGGGGTATAATTCAACGTTAGTCCACGGGGTATAATTCAACGTTAGTCCAAGGGGTATAATTCAACGTTAGTCCACTGGGTATAATTCAACGTTAGTCCACGGGGTATAATTCAACGTTAGTCCACGGGGTATAATTCAACGTTAGTCCACGGGGTATAATTCAACGTTAGTCCACGGGGTATAATTCAACGTTAGTCCACGGGGTATAATTCAACGTTAGTCCACGGGGTATAATTCAACGTTAGTCCACCGGGTATAATTCAACGTTAGTCCACGGGGTATAATTCAACGTTAGTCCACGGGGTATAATTCAACGTTAGTCCACGGGGTATAATTCAACGTTAGTCCACGGGGTATAATTCAACGTTAGTCCACGGGGTATAATTCAACGTTAGTCCACGGGGTATAATTCAACGTTACGGGGTATAATTCCACGGGGTATAATTCAACGTTAGTCCACCATTCAGTTAGGTATAATTCAACGTTAGTCCACGGGGTATAATTCAACGTTAGTCCACGGGGTATAATTCAACGTTAGTCCACGGGTATAATTCAACGTTAGTATAATTCAACGTTAGTCCACGGGGTATAATTCAACGTTAGTCCACGGGGTATAATTCAACGTTAGTCCACGGGGTATAATTCAACGTTAGTCCACGGGGTATAATTCAACGTTAGTCCACGGGGTATAATTCAACGTTAGTCCACGTTGTATAATTCAACGTTAGTCCACGGGGTATAATTCAACGTTAGTCCACGGGGTATAATTCAACGTTAGTCCACGGGGTATAATTCAACGTTAGTCCACGGGGTATAATTCAACGTTAGTCCACGGGGTATAATTCAACGTTAGTCCACGGGGTATAATTCAACGTTAGTCCACGGGGTATAATTCAACGTTACGGGGTATAATTCAACGTTAGTCCACGGGGTATAATTCAACGTTAGTCCACGGGGTATAATTCAACGTTAGTCCACGGGGTATAATTCAACGTTAGTCCACGGGGTATAATTCAACGTTAGTCCACGGGGTATAATTCAACGTTAGTCCACGGGGTATAATTCAACGTTAGTCCACGGGGGGTATAATTCAACGTTAGTCCACGGGGTATAATTCAACGTTAGTCCACGGGGTATAATTCAACGTTAGTCCACGGGGTATAATTCAACGTTAGTCCACGGGGTATAATTCAACGTTAGTCCACGGGGTATAATTCAACGTTAGTCCACGGGGTATAATTAACGTTAGTCCACGGGGTATAATTCAACGTTAGTCCACGGGGTATAATTCAACGTTAGTCCACGGGGTATAATTCAACGTTAGTCCACAGGGTATAATTCAACGTTAGTAGTATAATTCAACGTTAGTCCACGGGGTATAATTCAACGTTAGGGGTATAATTCAACGTTAGTCCACGGGGTATAATTCAACGTTAGTCCACGGGGTATAATTCAACGTTAGTCCACGGGGTATAATTCAACGTTAGTCCAAGGGGTATAATTCAACGTTAGTCCACGGGGTATAATTCAACGTTAGTCCACGGGGTATAATTCAACGTTAGTCCACGGGGTATAATTCAACGTTAGTCCACGGGGTATAATTCAACGTTAGTCCACGGGGTATAATTCAACGTTAGTCCACGGGGTATAATTCAACGTTAGTCCACGGGGTATAATTCAACGTTAGTCCACGGGGTATAATTCAACGTTAGTCCACGGGGTATAATTCAACGTTAGTCCACGGGGTATAATTCAACGTTAGTCCACGGGGTATAATTCAACGTTAGTCCACGGGGTATAATTCAACGTTAGTCCACGGGGTATAATTCAACGTTAGTCCACGGGGTATAATTCAACGTTAGTCCACATGGTATAATTCAACGTTAGTCCAAGGGGTATAATTCAACGTTAGTCCACGGGGTATAATTCAACGTTAGTCCACGGGGTATAATTCAACGTTAGTCCACGGGGTATAATTCAACGTTAGTCCAAGGGGTATAATTCAACGTTAGGGGTATAATTCAACGTTAGTCCACGGGGTATAATTCAACGTTAGTCCACGGGGTATAATTCAACGTTAGTCCACGGGGTATAATTCAACGTTAGTCCACGGGGTATAATTCAACGTTAGTCCACGGGGTATAATTCAACGTTAGTCCACGGGGTATAATTCAACGTTAGTCCACGGGGTATAATTCAACGTTAGTCCACGGGGTATAATTCAACGTTAGTCCACGGGGTATAATTCAACGTTAGTCCACGGGGTATAATTCAACGTTAGTCCACGGGGTATAATTCAACGTTAGTCCACAACGTTAGGGGTATAATTCAACGTTAGTCCACGGGGTATAATTCAACGTTAGTCCACGGGGTATAATTCAACGTTAGTCCACGGGGTATAATTCAACGTTAGTCCACGGGGTATAATTCAACGTTAGTCCACGGGGTATAATTCAACGTTAGTCCACGGGGTATAATTCAACGTTAGTCCACGGGGTATAATTCAACGTTAGTCCACGGGGTATAATTCAACGTTAGTCCACGGGGTATAATTCAACGTTAGGGGTATAATTCAACGTTAGTCCACGGGGTATAATTCAACGTTAGTCCAGGGGGTATAATTCAACGTTAGTCCACGGGGTATAATTCAACGTTAGTCCACGGGGTATAATTCAACGTTAGTCCACGGGGTATAATTCAACGTTAGTCCACGGGGTATAATTCAACGTTAGTCCACGGGGTATAATTCAACGTTAGTCCACGGGGTATAATTCAACGTTAGTCCACGGGGTATAATTCAACGTTAGTCCACGGGGTATAATTCAACGTTAGTCCACGGGGTATAATTCAACGTTAGTCCACGGGGTATAATTCAACGTTAGTCCACGGGGTATAATTCAACGTTAGTCCACGGGGTATAATTCAACGTTAGTCCACGGGGTATAATTCAACGTTAGTCCACGGGGTATAATTCAACGTTAGTCCACGGGGTATAATTCAACGTTAGTCCACGGGGTATAATTCAACGTTAGTCCACGGGGTATAATTCAACGTTAGTCCACGGGGTATAATTCAACGTTAGTCCATGGGGTATAATTCAACGTTAGTCCACGGGGTATAATTCAACGTTAGTCCACGGGGTATAATTCAACGTTAGTCCACGGGGTATAATTCAACGTTAGTCCACGGGGTATAATTCAACGTTAGTCCACGGGGTATAATTCAACGTCAGTCCACGGGGTATAATTCAACGTTAGTCCACGGGGTATAATTCAACGTTAGTCCACGGGGTATAATTCAACGTTAGTCCACGGGGTATAATTCAACGTTAGTCCACGGGGTATAATTCAACGTTAGTCCACGGGGTATAATTCAACGTTAGTCCACGGGGTATAATTCAACGTTAGTCCACGGGGTATAATTCAACGTTAGTCCACGGGGTATAATTCAACGTTAGCCATCTGGGTATAATTCAACGTTAGTCCACAGGGTATAATTCAACGTTAGTCCACGGTGTATAATTCAACGTTAGTCCACGGGGTATAATTCAACGTTATTCCACGGGGTATAATTCAACGTTAACGTTAGTCCAACGTTAGTCCACGGGGTATAATTCAACGGTCAACGTTAGTCCACGGGGTATAATTCAACGTTAGTCCACGGGGTATAATTCAACGTTAGTCCACGGGGTATAATTCAACGTTAGTCCACGGGGTATAATTCAACGTTAGTCCACGGGGTATAATTCAACGTTAGTCCACGGGGTATAATTCAACGTTAGTCCACGGGGTATAATTCAACGTTAGTCCACGGGGTATAATTCAACGTTAGTCCACGGGGTATAATTCAACGTTAGTCCACGGGGTATAATTCAACGTTAGTCCACGGGGTATAATTCAACGTTAGTCCACGGGGTATAATTCAACGTTAGTCCACGGGGTATAATTCAACGTTAGTCCACGGGGTATAATTCAACGTTAGTCCACGGGGTATAATTCAACGTTAGTCCACGGGGTATAATTCAACGTTAGTCCACGGGGTATAATTCAACGTTAGTCCACGGGGTATAATTCAACGTTAGTCCACGGGGTATAATTCAACGTTAGTCCACGGGGTATAATTCAACGTTAGTCCACGGGGTATAATTCAACGTTAGTCCACGGGGTATAATTCAACGTTAGTCCACGGGGTATAATTCAACGTTAGTCCACGGGGTATAATTCAACGTTAGTCCACGGGGTATAATTCAACGTTAGTCCACGGGGTATAATTCAACGTTAGTCCACGGGGTATAATTCAACGTTAGTCCACGGGGTATAATTCAACGTTAGTCCACGGGGTATAATTCAACGTTAGTCCACGGGGTATAATTCAACGTTAGTCCACGGGGTATAATTCAACGTTAGTCCACGGGGTATAATTCAACGTTAGTCCACGGGGTATAATTCAACGTTAGTCCAGGGGTATAATTCAACGTTAGTCCACGGGGTATAATTCAACATTAGTCCACGGGGTATAATTCAACGTTAGAATACGGGGTATAATTCAACGTTAGTCCACGGGGTATAATTCAACGTTAGTCCACGGGGTATAATTCAACGTTAGTCCACGGGGTATAATTCAACGGTAGTCCACGGGGTATAATTCAACGTTAGTCGGGGTATAATTCAACGTTAGGGTATAATTCAACGTTAGTCCACGGGGTATAATTCAACGTTTGTCCACGGGGTATAATTCAACGTTAGTCCAAGGGGTATAGTTCAACGTTAGTCCACGTGGTATAATTCAATGTTAGTCCACGGGGTATAATTCAACGTTAGTCCACGGGGTATAATTCAAAGTTAGTCCACGGGGTATAATTCAACGTTAGTCCACGGGGTATAATTCAACGTTAGTCCACGGGGTATAATTCAACGTTAGTCCACGGGGTATAATTCAACGTTACTCCACGTTAGGGGTATAATTCAACGTTAGTCCACGGGGTATAATTCAACGTTAGTCCACGGGGTATAATTCAACGTTAGTCCACGGGGTATAATTCAACGTTAGTCCACGGGGTATAATTCAACGTTAGTCAACGGGGTATAATTCAACGTTAGTCCACGGGGTATAATTCAACGTTAGTCCACGGGGTATAATTCAACGTTAGTCCACGGGGTATAATTCAACGTTAGTCCACGGGGTATAATTCAACGTTAGTCCACGGGGTATAATTCAACGTTACGTTAGTCCACGGGGTATAATTCAACGTTAGTCCACGGGGTATAATTCAACGTTAGTCCACGGGGTATAATTCAACGTTAGTCCACGGGGTATAATTCAACGTTAGTCCACGGGGTATAATTCAACGTTAGTCCACGGGGTATAATTCAACGTTAGTCCACGGGGTATAATTCAACGGGGTATAATTCAACGTTAGTCCACGGGGTATAATTCAACGTTAGTCCACGGGGTATAATTCAACGTTAGTCCACGGGGTATAATTCAACGTTAGTCCACGGGGTATAATTCAACGTTAGTCCACGGGGTATAATTCAACGTTAGTCCACGGGGTATAATTCAACGTTAGTCCACGGGGTATAATTCAACGTTAGTCCACGGGGTATAATTCAACGTTAGTCCACGGGGTATAATTCAACGTTAGTCCACGGGGTATAATTCAACGTTAGTCCACGGGGTATAATTCAACGTTAGTCCACGGGGTATAATTCAACGTTAGTCCACGGGGTATAATTCAACGTTAGTCCACGGGGTATAATTCAACGTTAGTCCACGGGGTATAATTCAACGTTAGTCCACGGGGTATAATTCAACGTTAGTCCACGGGGTATAATTCAACGTTAGTCCACGGGGTATAATTCAACGTTAGTCCACGGGGTATAATTCAACGTTAGTCCACGGGGTATAATTCAACGTTAGTCCCCGGGGTATAATTCAACGTTAGTTCACGGGGTATAATTCAACGTTAGTCCACGGGGTATAATTCAACGTTAGTCCACGGGGTAGTAATTCAACGTTAGGGGTATAATTCAACGTTAGTCCACGGGGTATAATTCAACGTTAGTCCACGGGGTATAATTCAACGTTAGTCCACGGGGTATAATTCAACGTTAGTCCACGGGGTATAATTCAACGTTAGTCCACGGGGTATAATTCAACGTTAGTCCACGGGGTATAATTCAACGTTAGTCCACGGGGTATAATTCAACGTTAGTCCACGGGGTATAATTCAACGTTAGTCCACGGGGTATAATTCAACGTTAGTCCACGGGGTATAATTCAACGTTAGTCCACGGGGTATAATTCAACGTTAGTCCACGGGGTATAATTCAACGTTAGTCCACGGGGTATAATTCAACGTTAGTCCACGGGGTATAATTCAACGTTAGTCCACGGGGTATAATTCAACGTTAGTCCACGGGGTATAATTCAACGTTAGGTATAATTCAACGTTAGTCCAACGTTAGGGGTATAATTCAACGTTAGTCCACGGGGTATAATTCAACGTTAGTCCACGTTAGTCCACGGGGTATAATTCAACGTTAGTCCACGGGGTATAATTCAACGTTAGTCCACGGGGTATAATTCAACGTTAGTCCACGGGGTATAATTCAACGTAGTACGGGGTATAATTCAACGTTACGGGGTATAATTCAACGTTAGTCCACGGGGTATAATTCAACGTTTCCACAACGTTAGTCCACGGGGTATAATTCAACGTTAGTCCACGGGGTATAATTCAACGTTAGTCCACGGGGTATAATTCAACGTTAGTCCACGGGGTATAATTCAACGTTAGTCCACGGGGTATAATTCAACGTTAGTCCACGGGGTATAATTCAACGTTAGTCCACGGGGTATAATTCAACGTTAGTCCACGGGGTATAATTCAACGTTAGTCCACGGGGTATAATTCAACGTTAGTCGGGGTATAATTCAACGTTAGGGGTATAATTCAACGTTAGTCCACGGGGTATAATTCAACGTTAGTCCACGGGGTATAATTCAACGTTAGTCCACGGGGTATAATTCAACGTTAGTCCACGGGGTATAATTCAACGTTAGTCCACGGGGTATAATTCAACGTTAGTCCACGGGGTATAATTCAACGTTAGTCCACGGGGTATAATTCAACGTTAGTCCACGGGGTATAATTCAACGTTAGTCCACGGGGTATAATTCAACGTTAGTCCACGGGGTATAATTCAACGTTAGTCCACGGGGTATAATTCAACGTTAGTCCACGGGGTATAATTCAACGTTAGTCCACGGGGTATAATTCAACGTTAGTCCACGGGGTATAATTCAACGTTAGTCCACGGGGTATAATTCAACGTTAGTCCACGGGGTATAATTCAACGTTAGTCCACGGGGTATAATTCAACGTTAGTCCACGGGGTATAATTCAACGTTAGTCCACGGGGTATAATTCAACGTTAGTCCACGGGGTATAATTCAACGTTAGTCCACGGGGTATAATTCAACGTTAGTCCACGGGGTATAATTCAACGTTAGTCCATGGGGTATAATTCAACGTTAGTCCATAATTCAACGTTAGTCCACGGGTATAATTCAACGTTAGTCCACGGGGTATAATTCGTTAGTCCACGGGGTATAATTCAACGTTAGTCCACGTTAGGGGTATAATCAATCGTTAGTCCACGGGGTATAATTCAACGTTAGTCCACGGGGTATAATTCAACGTTAGTCCACGGGGTATAATTCAACGTTAGTCCACGGGGTATAATTCAACGTTAGTCCACGGGGTATAATTCAACGTTAGTCCACGGGGTATAATTCAACGTTAGTCCAAGGGTATAATTCACGTTATAATTCAACGTTAGTCCACGGGGTATAATTCAACGTTAGTCCACGGGGTATAATTCAACGTTAGTCCACGGGGTATAATTCAACGTTAGTCCACGTTAGGGGTATAATTCAACGTTAGTCCACGGGGTATAATTCAACGTTAGTCCACGGGGTATAATTCAACGTTAGTCCACGGGGTATAATTCAACGTTAGTCCACGGGGTATAATTCAACGTTAGTCCACGGGGTATAATTCAACGTTAGTCCACGGGGTATAATTCAACGTTAGTCCACGGGGTATAATTCAACGTTAGTCCACGGGGTATAATTCAACGTTAGTCCACGGGGTATAATTCAACGTTAGTCCACGGGGTATAATTCAACGTTAGTCCACGGGGTATAATTCAACGTTAGTCCACGGGGTATAATTCAACGTTAGTCCACGGGGTATAATTCAACGTTAGTCCACGGGGTATAATTCAACGTTAGTCCACGGGGTATAATTCAACGTTAGTCCACGGGGTATAATTCAACGTTAGTCCACGGGGTATAATTCAACGTTAGTCCACGGGGTATAATTCAACGTTAGTCCACGGGGTATAATTCCACGGTGTATAATTCAACGTTAGTCCACGGGGTATAATTCAACGTTAGTCCACGGGGTATAATTCAACGTTAGTCCACGGGGTATAATTCAACGTTAGTCCACGGGGTATAATTCAACGTTAGTCCACGGGGTATAATTCAACGTTAGTCCACGGGGTATAATTCGACGGTAGTCCACTGGGTATAATTCAACGTTAGTCCACGGGGTTATAATTCAACGTTAGTCCACGTTAGGGGTATAATTCAACGTTAGTCCACGGGTTAGTCCATATAATTCAACAGTCCACGGGTTATAATTCAACGTTAGTCCACGGGGTATAATTCAACGTTAGTCCACGGGGTATAATTCAACGTTAGTCCACGGGGTATAATTCAACGTTAGTCCACGGGGTATAATTCAACGTTAGTCCACGGGGTATAATTCAACGTTAGTCCACGGGGGGGTATAATTCAACGTTAGTCCACGGGGTATAATTCAACGTTAGTCCACGGGGTATAATTCAACGTTTCCACGGGGTCAACGTTAGTCCACGGGGTATAATTCAACGTTAGTCCACGGGGTATAATTCAACGTTAGGTATAATTCAACGTTAGTCCACGGGGTATAATTTAGTCCACGGGGTATAATTCAACGTTAGTCCACGGGGTATAATTCAACGTTAGTCCACGGGGTATAATTCAACGTTAGTCCACGGGGTATAATTCAACGTTAGTCCACGGGGTATAATTCAACGTTAGTCCACGGGGTATAATTCAACGTTAGTCCACGGGGTATAATTCAACGTTAGTCCACGGGGTATAATTCAACGTTAGTCCACGGGGTATAATTCAACGTTAGTCCACGGGGTATAATTCAACGTTAGTCCACGGGGTATAATTCAACGTTAGTCCACGGGGTATAATTCAACGTTAGTCCACGGGGTATAATTCAACGTTAGTCCACGGGGTATAATTCAACGGGGTATAATTCAACGTTAGTCCACGGGGTATAATTCAACGTTAGTCCACGGGGTATAATTCAACGTTAGTCCACGGGGTATAATTCAACGTTAGTCCACGGGGTATAATTCAACGTTAGTCCACGGGGTATAATTCAACGTTAGTCCACGGGGTATAATTCAACGTTAGTCCACGGGGTATAATTCAACGTTAGTCCACGGGGTATAATTCAACGTTAGTCCACGGGGTATAATTCAACGTTAGTCCACGGGGTATAATTCAACGTTAGTCCACGGGGTATAATTCAACGTTAGTCCACGGGGTATAATTCAACGTTAGTCCACGGGGTATAATTCAACGTTAGTCCACGGGGTATAATTCAACGTTAGTCCACGGGGTATAATTCAACGTTAGTCCACGGGGTATAATTCAACGTTAGTCCACGGGGTATAATTCAACGTTAGTCCACGGGGTATAATTCAACGTTAGTCCACGGGGTATAATTCAACGTTAGTCCACGGGGTATAATTCAACGTTAGTCCACGGGGTATAATTCAACGTTAGTCCACGGGGTATAATTCAACGTTAGTCCACGGGGTATAATTCACGGGGTATAATTCAACGTTAGTCCACGTTAGTCCACGGGGTATAATTCAACGTTAGTCCACGGGGTATAATTCAACGTTAGTCCACGGGGTATAATTCAACGTTAGTCCACGGGGTATAATTCAACGTTAGTCCACGGGGTATAATTCAACGTTAGTCCACGGGGTATAATTCAACGTTAGTCCACGGGGTATAATTCAACGTTAGTCCACGGGGTATAATTCAACGTTAGTCCACGGGGTATAATTCAACGTTAGTCAACGTTAGTCCACGGGGTATAATTCAACGTTAGTCCACGGGGTATAATTCAACGTTAGTCCACGGGGTATAATTCAACGTTAGTCCACGGGGTATAATTCAACGTTAGTACGTTACTCCACGGGGTATAATTCAACGTTAGTCCACGGGGTATAATTCAACGTTAGTCCACGGGGTATAATTCAACGTTAGTAGTATAATTCAACACGGGGTATAATTCAACGTTAGTCCACGGGGTATAATTCAACGTTAGTCCACGGGGTATAATTCAACCGAAGTCCACGGGGTATAATTCAACGTTAGTCCACGGGGTATAATTCAACGTTAGTCCACGGGGTATAATTCAACGTTAGTCCACGGGGTATAATTCAACGTTAGTCCACGGGGTATAATTCAACGTTAGTCCACGGG
Organism: Cherax quadricarinatus; assembly: GCF_038502225.1. Taxonomy (NCBI): domain Eukaryota; kingdom Metazoa; phylum Arthropoda; class Malacostraca; order Decapoda; family Parastacidae; genus Cherax; species Cherax quadricarinatus. The sequence continues at coordinate 33,229,724 of NC_091333.1, read as the reverse complement.
GTATAATTCAACGTTAGTCCACGGGGTATAATTCAACGTTAGTCCACGGGGTATAATTCAACGTTAGTCCACGGGGTATAATTCAACGTTAGTCCACGGGGTATAATTCAACGTTAGTCCACGGGGTTAGTCCACGGGGTATTCAACGTTAGTAGTATAATTCCACGGGGTATAATTCAACGTTAGTCCACGGGGGTTAGTCCACGGGGTATAATTCAACGTTAGTCCACGGGGTATAATTCAACGTTAGTCGGGGTATAATTCAACGGGGTATAATTCAACGTTAGTCCACGGGGTATAATTCAACGTTAGTCCACGGGGTATAATTCAACGTTAGTCCACGGGGTATAATTCAACGTTAGTCCACGGGGTATAATTCAACGTTAGTCCACGGGGTATAATTCAACGTTAGTCCACGGGGTATAATTCAACGTTAGTCCACGGGGTATAATTCAACGTTAGTCCACGGGGTATAATCAAACGTTAGTCCACGGGGTATAATTCAACGTTAGTCCACGGGGTATAATTCAACGTTAGTCCAAGGGGTATAATTCAACGTTAGTCCACGGGGTATAATTCAACGTTAGTCCACGGGGTATAATTCAACGTTAGTCCACGGGGTATAATTCAACGTTAGTCCACGGGGTATAATTCAACGTTAGTCCACGGGGTATAATTCAACGTTAGTCCACGGGGTATAATTCAACGTTAGTCCACGGGGTATAATTCAACGTTAGCCATCTGGGTATAATTCAACGTTAGTCCACGGGGTATAATTCAACGTTAGGGGTATAATTCAACGTTAGTCCATGGGGTATAATTCAACGTTAGTCCACGGGGTATAATTCAACGTTAGTCCACGGGGTATAATTCAACGTTAGCCCTGGTGTATAATTCAACGTTAGTCCACGGGGTATAATTCAACGTTAGTCCACGGGGTATAATTCAACGTTAGTCCACGGGGTATAATTCAACGTTAGTCCACGGGGTATAATTCAACGTTAGTCCACGGGGTATAATTCAACGTTAGTCCACGGGGTATAATTCAACGTTAGTCCACGGGGTATAATTCAACGTTAGTCCACGGGGTATAATTCAACGTTAGTCCACGGGGTATAATTCAACGTTAGTCCACGGGGTATAATTCAACGTTAGTCCACGGGGTATAATTCAACGTTAGTCCACGGGGTATAATTCAACGTTAGTCCACGGGGTATAATTCAACGTTAGTCCACGGGGTATAATTCAACGTTAGTCCACGGGGTATAATTCAACGTTAGTCCACGGGGTATAATTCAACGTTAGTCCACGGGGTATAATTCAACGTTAGTCCACGGGGTATAATTCAACGTTAGTCCACGGGGTATAATTCAACGTTAGTCCACGGGGTATAATTCAACGTTAGTCCACGGGGTATAATTCAACGTTAGTCCACGGGGTATAATTCAACGTTAGTCCACGGGGTATAATTCAACGTTAGTCCACGGGGTATAATTCAACGTTAGTCCACGGGGTATAATTCAACGTTAGTCCACGGGGTATAATTCAACGTTAGTCCACAGGGTATAATTCAACGTTAGTCCACGGGGTATAATTCAACGTTAGTCCACGGGGTATAATTCAACGTTAGTCCACGGGGTATAATTCAACGTTAGTCCACGGGGTATAATTCAACGTTAGTCCACGGGGTATAATTCAACGTTAGTCCACGGGGTATAATTCAACGTTAGTCCACGGGGTATAATTCAACGTTAGTCCACGGGGTATAATTCAACGTTAGTCCACGGGGTATAATTCAACGTTAGTCCACGGGGTATAATTCAACGTTAGTCCACGGGGTATAATTCAACGTTAGTCCACGGGGTATAATTCAACGTTAGTCCACCGGGTATAATTCAACGTTAGTCCACGGGGTATAATTCAACGTTAGTCCACGGGGTATAATTCAACGTTAGCCCAGGGGTATAATTCAACGTTAGTCCACGGGGTATAATTCAACGTTAGTCCACGGGGTATAATTCAACGTTAGTCCACGGGGTATAATTCAACGTTAGTCCACGTGGTACAATTCAACGTTAGTCCACGGGGTATAATTCAACGTTAGTATAAAGGGGTATAATTCAACGTTAGTCCACGGGGTATAATTCAACGTTAGTCCACGGGGTATAATTCAACGTTAGTCCACGGGGTATAATTCAACGTTAGTCCACGGGGTATAATTCAACGTTAGTCCACGGGGTATAATTCAACGTTAGTCTAAAGGGGTATAATTCAACGTTAGTCCACGGGGTATAATTCAACGTTAGTCCACGGGGTATAATTCAACGTTAGTCCACGGGGTATAATTCAACGTTAGTCCACGGGGTATAATTCAACGTTAGTCCACGGGGTATAATTCGGGGTATAATTCAACGTTAGTCCACGGGGTATAATTCAACGTTAGTCCACGGGGTATAATTCAACGTTAGTCCACGGGGTATAATTCAACGTTAGTCCACGGGGTATAATTCAACGTTAGTCCACGGGGTATAATTCAACGTTAGTCCACGGGGTATAATTCAACGTTAGTCCACGGGGTATAATTCAACGTTAGTCCACGGGGTATAATTCAACGTTAGTCCACGGGGTATAATTCAACGTTAGTCGGGGTATAATTCAACGTTAGGGGTATAATTCAACGTTAGTCCACGTTAGTCCACGGGGTATAATTCAACGTTAGTCCACGGGGTATAATTCAACGTTAGTCCACGGGGTATAATTCAACGTTAGTCCACGGGGTATAATTCAACGTTAGTCCACGGGGTATAATTCAACGTTAGTCCACGGGGTATAATTCAACGTTAGTCCACGGGGTATAATTCAACGTTAGTCCACGGGGTATAATTCAACGTTAGTCCACGGGGTATAATTCAACGTTAGTCCACGGGGTATAATTCAACGTTAGTCCACGGGGTATAATTCAACGTTAGTCCACGGGGTATAATTCAACGTTAGTCCACGGGGTATAATTCAACGTTAGTCCACGGGTATAATTCAACGTTAGTCCACGGGGTATAATTCAACGTTAGTCTCGGGGTATAATTCAACGTTAGTCCACGGGGTATAATTCAACGTTAGTCCAAAGGGGTATAATTCAACGTTAGTCCACGGGGTATAATTCAACGTTAGTCCACGGGGTATAATTCAACGTTAGTCCACGGGGTATAATTCAACGTTAGTCCACGGGGTATAATTCAACGTTAGTCCACGGGGTATAATTCAACGTTAGTCCACGGGGTATAATTCAACGTTAGTCCACGGGGTATAATTCAACGTTAGTCCACGGGGTATAATTCAACGTTAGTCCACGGGGTATAATTCAACGTTTGTCCACGTTAGTCCACGGGGTATAATTCAACGTTAGTAGTATAATTCCACGGGGTATAGTTCAACGTTAGTCCACGGGGTATAATTCAACGTTAGTCCACGGGGTATAATTCAACGTTAGTCCACGGGGTATAATTCAACGTTAGTCCACGGGGTATAATTCAACGTTAGTCCACGGGGTATAATTCAACGTTAGTCCACGGGGTATAATTCAACGTTAGTCCACGGGGTATAATTCAACGTTAGTCCACGGGGTATAATTCAACGTTAGTCCACGGGGTATAATTCAACGTTAGTCCACTAGTCCACGGGGTATAATTCAACGTTAGTCCACGGGGTATAATTCAACGTTAGTCCACGGGGTATAATTCAACGTTAGTCCACGGGGTATAATTCAACGTTAGTCCACGGGGTATAATTCAACGTTAGTCCACGGGGTATAATTCAACGTTAGTCCACGGGGTATAATTCAACGTTAGTCCACGGGGTATAATTCAACGTTAGTCCACGGGGTATAATTCAACGTTAGTCCACGGGGTATAATTCAACGTTAGTCCACGGGGTATAATTCAACGTTAGTCCACGGGGTATAATTCAACGTTAGTCCACGGGGTATAATTCAACGTTAGTCCACGGGGTATAATTCAACGTTAGGGTATAATTCAACGTTAGTCCACGGGGTATAATTCAACGTTAGTCCACGGGGTATAATTCAACGTTAGTCCACGGGGTATAATTCAACGTTAGTCCACGGGGTATAATTCAACGTTAGTCCACGGGGTATAATTCAACGTTAGTCCACGGGGTATAATTCAACGTTAGTCCACGGGGTATAATTCAACGTTAGTCCACGGGGTATAATTCAACGTTAGTCCACGGGGTATAATTCAACGTTAGTCCACGGGGTATAATTCAACGTTAGTCCACGGGGTATAATTCAACGTTAGTCCACGGGGTATAATTCAACGTTAGTCCACGGGGTATAATTCAACGTTAGTCCACGGGGTATAATTCAACGTTAGTCCACGGGGTATAATTCAACGTTAGTCCACGGGGTATAATTCAACGTTAGTCCACGGGGTATAATTCAAACGGGGTATAATTCAACGTTAGTCCACGGGGTATAATTCAACGTTAGTCCACGGGGTATAATTCAACGTTAGTCCACGGGGTATAATTCAACGTTAGTCCACGGGGTATAATTCAACGTTAGTCCACGGGGTATAATTCAACGTTAGTCCACGGGGTATAATTCAACGTTAGTCCACGGGGTATAATTCAACGTTAGTCCACGGGGTATAATTCAACGTTAGTCCACGGGGTATAATTCAACGTTAGTCCACGGGGTATAATTCAACGTTAGTCCACGGGGTATAATTCAACGTTAGTCCACGGGGTATAATTCAACGTTAGCCCTGGTGTATAATTCAACGTTAGTCCAAGGGGTATAATTCAACGTTAGTCCACGGGGTATAATTCAACGTTAGTCCACGGGGTATAATTCAACGTTAGTCCACGGGGTATAATTCAATGTTAGTCCACGGGGTATAATTCAACGTTAGTCCACGGGGTATAATTCAACGTTAGTCCACAGGGAATAATTCAACGTTAGTCCACGGGGTATAATTCAACGTTAGTCCACGGGGTATAATTCAACGTTAGTCCACGGGGTATAATTCAACGTTAGTCCACGGGGTATAATTCAACGTTAGTCCACGGGGTATAATTCAACGTTAGTCCACGGGGTATAATTCAATGTTAGTCCACGGGTTATAATTCAACGGTCCAAGGTGTAATTTAACGTTAGTCCACGGGGTATAATTCAACGTTAGTCCACGGGGTATAATTCAACGTTAGTCCACGGGGTATAATTCAACGTTAGTCCACGGGGTATAATTCAACGTTAGTCCACGGGGTATAATTCAACGTTAGTCCACGGGGTATAATTCAACGTTAGGGGTATAATTCAACGTTAGTCCACGGGGTATAATTCAACGTTAGTCCACGGGGTATAATTCAACGTTAGTCCACGTTAGGGGTATAATTCAACGTTAGTCCACGGCGTATAATTCAACGTTAGTCCACGGGGTATAATTCAACGTTAGTCCACGGGGTATAATTCAACGTTAGTCCACGGGGTATAATTCAACGTTAGTCCACGGGGTATAATTCAACGTTAGTCCACGGGGTATAATTCAACGTTAGTCCACGGGGTATAATTCAACGTTAGTCCACGGGGTATAATTCAACGTTAGGGGTATAATTCAACGTTAGTCCACGGGGTATAATTCAACGTTAGTCACAGGGTATAATTCAACGTTAGGGGTATAATTCAACGTTAGTCCACGGGGTACAATTCAACGTTAGTCCACGGGGTATAATTCAACGTTAGTCCACGGGGTATAATTCAACGTTAGTCCACGGGGTATAATTCAACGTTAGTCCACGGGGTATAATTCAACGTTAGTCCACGGGGTATAATTCAACGTTAGTCCACGGGGTATAATTCAACGTTAGTCCACGGGGTATAATTCAACGTTAGTCCACGGGGTATAATTCAACGTTAGTCCACGGGGTATAATTCAACGTTAGTCCACGGGGTATAATTCAACGTTAGTCCACGGGGTATAATTCAACGTTAGTCCACGGGGTATAATTCAACGTTAGTCCACGGGGTATAATTCAACGTTAGTCCACGGGGTATAATTCAACGTTAGTCCACGGGGTATAATTCAACGTTAGTCCACGGGGTATAATTCAACGTTAGTCAACGGGGTATAATTCAACGTTAGTCCACGGGGTATAATTCAACGTTAGTCCACGGGGTATAATTCAACGTTAGTCCACGGGGTATAATTCAACGTTAGTCCACGGGGTATAATTCAACGTTAGTCCACGGGGTATAATTCAACGTTAGTCCACGGGGTATAATTCAACGTTAGTCCACGGGGTATAATTCAACGTTAGTCCACGGGGTATAATTCAACGTTAGTCCACGGGGTATAATTCAACGTTAGTCCACGGGGTATAATTCAACGTTAGTCCACGGGGTATAATTCAACGTTAGTCCACGGGGTATAATTCAACGTTAGTCCACGGGGTATAATTCAACGTTAGTCCACGGGGTATAATTCAACGTTAGTCCACGGGGTATAATTCAACGTTAGTCCACGGGGTATAATTCAACGTTAGTCCACGGGGTATAATTCAACGTTAGTCCACGGGGTATAATTCAACGTTAGTCCACGGGGTATAATTCAACGTTAGTCCACGGGGTATAATTCAACGTTAGTCCACGGGGTATAATTCAACGTTAGTCCACGGGGTATAATTCAACGTTAGTCCACGGGGTATAATTCAACGTTAGTCCACGGGGTATAATTCAACGTTAGTCCACGGGGTATAATTCAACGTTAGTCCACGGGGTATAATTCAACGTTAGTCCACGGGGTATAATTCAACGTTAGTCCACGGGGTATAATTCAACGTTAGTCCACGGGGTATAATTCAACGTTAGTCCACGGGGTATAATTCAACGTTAGTCCACGGGGTATAATTCAACGTTAGTCCACGGGGTATAATTCAACGTTAGTCCACGGGGTATAATTCAACGTTAGTCCACGGGGTATAATTCAACGTTAGTCCACGGGGTATAATTCAACGTTAGTCCACGGGGTATAATTCAACGTTAGTCCACGGGGTATAATTCAACGTTAGTCCACGGGGTATAATTCAACGTTAGTCCACGGGGTATAATTCAACGTTAGTCCACGGGGTATAATTCAACGTTAGTCCACGGGGTATAATTCAACGTTAGTCCACGGGGTATAATTCAACGTTAGTCCACGGGGTATAATTCAACGTTAGTCCACGGGGTATAATTCAACGTTAGTCCACGGGGTATAATTCAACGTTAGTCCACGGGGTATAATTCAACGTTAGTCCACGGGGTATAATTCAACGTTAGTCCACGGGGTATAATTCAACGTTAGTCCACGGGGTATAATTCAACGTTAGTCCACGGGGTATAATTCAACGTTAGTCCACGGGGTATAATTCAACGTTAGTCCACGGGGTATAATTCAACGTTAGTCCACGGGGTATAATTCAACGTTAGTCCACGGGGTATAATTCAACGTTAGTCCACGGGGTATAATTCAACGTTAGTCCACGGGGTATAATTCAACGTTAGTCCACGGGGTATAATTCAACGTTAGTCCACGGGGTATAATTCAACGTTAGTCCACGGGGTATAATTCAACGTTAGTCCACGGGGTATAATTCAACGTTAGTCCACGGGGTTAGTCAACGTTAGTCCACGGGGTATAATTCAACGTTAGTCCACGGGGTATAATTCAACGTTAGTCCACGGGGTATAATTCAACGTTAGTCCACGGGGTATAATTCAACGTTAGTCCACGGGGTATAATTCAACGTTAGTCCACGGGGTATAATTCAACGTTAGTCCACGGGGTATAATTCAACGTTAGTCCACGGGGTATAATTCAACGTTAGTCCACGGGGTATAATTCAACGTTAGTCCACGGGGTATAATTCAACGTTAGTCCACGGGGTATAATTCAACGTTAGTCCACGGGGTATAATTCAACGTTAGTCCACGGGGTATAATTCAACGTTAGTCCACGGGGTATAATTCAACGTTAGTCCACGGGGTATAATTCAACGTTAGTCCACGGGGTATAATTCAACGTTAGTCCACGGGGTATAATTCAACGTTAGTCCACGGGGTATAATTCAACGTTAGTCCACAGGGTATAATTCAACGTTAGTCCACGGGGTATAATTCAACGTTAGTCCACGGGGTATAATTCAACGTTAGTCCACGGGGTATAATTCAACGTTAGTCCACGGGGTATAATTCAACGTTAGTCCACGGGGTATAATTCAACGTTAGTCCACGGGGTATAATTCAACGTTAGTCCACGGGGTATAATTCAACGTTAGTCCACGGGGTATAATTCAACGTTAGTCCACGGGGTATAATTCAACGTTAGTCCACGGGGTATAATTCAACGTTAGTCCACGGGGTATAATTCAACGTTAGTCCACGGGGTATAATTCAACGTTAGTCCACGGGGTATAATTCAACGTTAGTCCACGGGGTATAATTCAACGTTAGTCCACGGGGTATAATTCAACGTTAGTCCACGGGGTATAATTCAACGTTAGTCCACGGGGTATAATTCAACGTTAGTCCACGGGGTATAATTCAACGTTAGTCCACGGGGTATAATTCAACGTTAGTCCACGGGGTATAATTCAACGTTAGTCCACGGGGTATAGTTCAACGTTAGTCCACGGGGTATAATTCAACGTTAGTCCACAGGGTATAATTCAACGTTAGTCCACGGGGTATAATTCAACGTTAGTCCACGGGGTATAATTCAACGTTAGTCCACGGGGTATAATTCAACGTTAGTCCACGGGGTATAATTCAACGTTAGTCCACGGGGTATAATTCAACGTTAGTCCACGGGGTATAATTCAACGTTAGTCCATGGGGTATAGTTCAACGTTAGTCCACGGGGTATAATTCAACGTTAGTCCACAGGGTATAATTCAACGTTAGTCCACGGGGTATAATTCAACGTTAGTCCACGGGGTATAATTCAACGTTAGTCCACGGGGTATAATTCAACGTTAGTCCACGGGGTATAATTCAACGTTAGTCCACGGGGTATAATTCAACGTTAGTCCACGGGGTATAATTCAACGTTAGTCCACGGGGTATAATTCAACGTTAGTCCACGGGGTATAATTCAACGTTAGTCCACGGGGTATAATTCAACGTTAGTCCACGGGGTATAATTCAACGTTAGTCCACGGGGTATAATTCAACGTTAGTCCACGGGGTATAATTCAACGTTAGTCCACGGGGTATAATTCAACGTTAGTCCACGGGGTATAATTCAACGTTAGTCCACGGGGTATAATTCAACGTTAGTCCACGGGGTATAATTCAACGTTAGTCCACGGGGTATAATTCAACGTTAGTCCACGGGGTATAATTCAACGTTAGTCCACGGGGTATAATTCAACGTTAGTCCACGGGGTATAATTCAACGTTAGTCCACGGGGTATAATTCAACGTTAGTCCACGGGGTATAATTCAACGTTAGTCCACGGGGTATAATTCAACGTTAGTCCACGGGGTATAATTCAAAGTGAGTCGACGACGGGGTATAATTCAACGTATATTTCAACGTTAGTCCACGGGGTATAATTCAACGTTAGTCCACGGGGTATAATTCAACGTTAGTCCACGGGGTATAATTCAACGTTAGTCCACGGGGTATAATTCAACGTTAGTCCACGGGGTATAATTCAACGTTAGTCCACGGGGTATAATTCAACGTTAGTCCACGGGGTATAATTCAACGTTAGTCCACGGGGTATAATTCAACGTTAGTCCACGGGGGGTATAATTCAACGTTAGTCCACGGGGTATAATTCAACGTTAGTCCACGGGGTATAATTCAACGTTAGTCCATGGCGTATAATTCAACGTTAGTCCACGGTTTATAATTCAACGTTAGTTTACGGGGTATAATTCAACATTAGTCCACGTGGTATAATTCAACGTTAGTCCACGGGGTATAATTCAACGTTGGTCCACGGGGTATAGTTCAACGTTAGTCCACGGGGTATAATTCAACGTTAGTCCACGGGGTATAGTTCAACGTTAGTCCACGGGGTATAATTCAACGTTAGTCCACAGGGTATAATTCAACGTTAGTCGACGGGGTATAATTCAGCGTTAGTCCACGGGGTATAATTCAACGTTAGTCCACTAGTCCACGGGGTATAATTCAACGTTAGTCCACGGGGTATAATTCAACGTTAGTCCACGGGGTATAATTCAACGTTCGTCCTCGGGGTATAATTCAACGTTAGTCCACAGGGTATAATTCAACGTTAGTCCACGGGGTATAATTCAACGTTAGTCCACGGGGTATAATTCAACGTTGGCCCACGGGGTATAATTCAACGTTAGTCCACGGGGTATAATTCAACGTTAGTCCACGGGGTATAATTCAACGTTGGCCCACGGGGTATAATTCAACGTTAGTCCACGGGGTATAATTCAACGTTGGTCCACGGGGTATAATTCAACGTTTGTCCACGGGGTATAATTCAACGTTAGTCCACGGGGTATAATTCAACGTTAGTCCACGGGGTATAATTCAACGTTAGTCCACGGGGTATAATTCAACGTTAGTCCACGGGGTATAATTCAACGTTAGTCCACGGGGTATAATTCAACGTTAGTCCAAGGGGTATAATTCAACGTTAGTCCACGGGGTATAATTCAACGTTAGTCCACGGGGTATAATTCAACGTTAGTCCACGGGGTATAATTCAACGTTAGTCCACGGGGTATAATTCAACGTTAGTCCACGGGGTATAATTCAACGTTGGTCCACGGGGTATAATTCAACGTTAGTCCACGGGGTATGATTCAACGTTAGTCCACGGGGTATAATTCAACGTTAGTCCACGGGGTATAATTCAACGTTAGTCCACGGGGTATACTTCAACGTTAGTCCACGGGGTATAATTCAACGTTAGTCCACGGGGTATAATTCAACGTTAGTCCACGGGGTATAATTCAACGTTAGTCCACGGGGTATAATTCAACGTTAGTCCACGGGGTATAATTCAACGTTAGTCCACGGGGTATAATTCAACGTTAGTCCACGGGGTATAATTCAAAGTTAGTCCACGGGGTATAATTCAACGTTAGTCCACGGGGTATAATTCAACGTTAGTCCACGGGGTATAATTCAACGTTAGTCCACGGGGTATAATTCAACGTTAGTCCTCGGGGTATAATTCAACGTTAGTCCACTGGGTATAATTCAACGTTAGTCCACGGGGTATAATTCAACGTTAGTCCACGGGGTATAATTCAACGTTAGTCCAAGGGGTATAATTCAACGTTAGACCACGGGGTATAATTCAACGTTAGTCCACGGGGTATAATTCAACGTTAGTCCACGGGGTATAATTCAACGTTAGTCCACGGGGTATAATTCAACGATAGTAAACGGGATATAATTCAACGTTAGTCCACGGGGTATAATTCAACGATAGTAAACGGGATATAATTCAACGTTAGTCCACGGGGTATAATTCAACGTTAGTCCACAAGGTATAATTCAACGTTAGTCCACGGGGTATAATTCAACGTTAGTCCACGGGGTATAATTCAACGTTAGTCCACGGGGTATAATTCAACATTAGTCCCCGGGGTATAATTCAACGTTAGTCCTCGGGGTATAATTCAACGTTAGTCCACGGGGTATAGTTCAACGTTAGTCCACGGGGTATAATTCAACGTTAGTCCACGGGGTATAGTTCAACGTTAGTCTACAGGGTATAATTCAACGTTAGTCGACGGGGTATAATTCAGCGTTAGTCCACGGGGTATAATTCAACGTTAGTCCACTAGTCCACGGGGTATAATTCAACGTTAGTCCACGGTGTATAATTCAACGTTAGTCCACGGGGTATAATTCAACGTTCGTCCTCGGGGTATAATTCAACGTTAGTCCACGGGGTATAATTCAACGTTAGTCAACGGGGTATAATTCAACGTTAGTCCACGGGGTATAATTCAACGTTGGTCCACGGGGTATAATTCAACGTTAGTCCACGGGCTATAATTCAACGTTGGTCCACGGGGTATAATTCAACGTTTGTCCACGGGGTATAATTCAACGTTAGTCCACGGGGTATAATTCAACGTTAGTCCACGGGGTATAATTCAACGTTAGTCCACGGGGTATAATTCAACGTTAGTCCACGGGGTATAATTCAACGTTAGTCCACGGGGTATAATTCACCGTTAGTCCACGGGGTATAATTCAACGTTAGTCCACGGGGTATAATTCAACGTTAGTCCACGGGGTATAATTCAACGTTAGTCCACGGGGTATAATTTAACGTTAGTCCACGGGGTATAATTCAACGTTAGTCTTCGGGGTATAATTCAACGTTGGTCCACGGGGTATAATTCAACGTTAGTCCACGGGGTATAATTCAACGTTAGTCCACGGGGTATAATTCAACGTTAGTCCACGGGGTATAATTCAACGTTAGTCCACGGGGTATACTTCCACGTTAGTCCACGGGGTATAATTCAACGTTAGTCCACGGAGTATAATTCAACGTTAGTCCACGGGGTATAATTCAACGTTAGTCCACGGTGTATAATTCAACGTTAGTCCACGGGGTATAATTCAACGTTAGTCCACGGGGTATAATTCAAAGTTAGTCCACGGGGTATAATTCAACGTTAGTCCACGGGGTATAATTCAACGTTAGTCCATGGGGTATAATTCAACGTTAGTCCACAGGGTATAATTCAACGTTAGTCCTCGGGGTATAATTCAACGTTAGTCCACCGGGTATAATTCAACGTTAGTCCACGGGGTATAATTCAACGTTAGTCCACGGGGTATAATTCAACGTTAGTCCACGGGGTATAATTCAACGTTAGTCCACGGGGTATAATTCAACGTTAGTCCACGGGGTATAATTCAACGTTAGTCCACCGGGTATAATTCAACGTTAGTCCACGGGGTATAATTGAACGTTAGTAAACGGGATATAATTCAACGTTAGTCCACGGGGTATAATTCAACGTTAGTCCACGGGGTATAATTCAACGTTAGTCCACGGGGTATAATTCAACGTTAGTCCACGGGGTATAATTCAACGTTAGTCCACGGGGTATAATTCAACGTTAGTCCACGGGGTATAATTCAACGTTAGTCCACGGGGTATAATTCAACGTTAGTCCACGGGGGATAATTCAACGTTAGTCCGCGGGGTATAATTCAACGTTAGTCCACGGGGTATAATTCAACGTTAGTCCACGGGGTATAATTCAACGTTAGTCCACGGGGTATAATTCAACTTTAGTCCACGGGGTATAATTCAACGTTAGTCCACAGGGTATAATTCAACGTTAGTCCACGGGGTATAATTCAACGTTAGTCCACAGGATATAATTCAACGTTAGTCCACGGGGTACAATTCAACGTTAGTCCACGGGGTATAATTCAACGTTAGTCCAAGGGGTATAATTCAACGTTAGTCCACGGGGTATAATTCAAAGTTAGTCCACGGGGTATAATTCAACGTTACTCCACGGGGTATAATTCAACGTTAGTCCACAGGGTATAATTCAACGTTAGTCCACGGGGTATAATTCAACGTTAGTCCACGGGGTATAATTCAACGTTAGTCCACGGGGTATAATTCAACGTTAGTCCACAGGGTATAATTCAACGTTAGTCCACAGGGTATAATTCAACGTTAGGGATGTTAGTGGACTGGTGTGGGTCACATCCTGGGTGTTAGTGGACTGGTGTGGGTCTCATCCTGGGTGTTAGTGGACTGGTGTGGGTCGCATCCTGGGTGTTAGTGGACTGGTGTGGGTCACATCCTGGGTGTTAGTGGACTGGTGTGGGTCGCATCCTGGGTGTTAGTGGACTGGTGTGGGTCACATCCTGGGTGTTAGTGGACTGGTGTGGGTCACATCCTGGGTGTTAGTGGACTGGTGTGGGTCACATCCTGGGTGTTAGTGGACTGGTGTGGGTCACATCCTGGGTGTTAGTGGACTGGTGTGGGTCACATCCTGGGTGTTAGTGGACTGGTGTGGGTCACATCCTGGGTGTTAGTGGACTGGTGTGGGTCACATCCTGGGTGTTAGTGGACTGGTGTGGGTCACATCCTGGGTGTTAGTGGACTGGTGTGGGTCACATCCTGGGTGTTAGAGGACTGGTGTGGGTCACATCCTGGGTGTTAGTGGACTGGTGTGGGTCACATCCTGGGTGTTAGTGGACTGGTGTGGGTTGCATCCTGGGTGTTAGTGGACTGGTGTGGGTTGCATCCTGGGTGTTAGTGGACTGGTGTGGGTTGCATCCTGGGTGTTAGTGGACTGGTGTGGGTTGCATCCTGGGTGTTAGTGGACTGGTGTGGGTTGCATCCTGGGTGTTAGTGGACTGGTGTGGGTCACATCCTGGGTGATACTGGACCAGTGTGGGTCGCATCCTGGGTGTTAGTGGACTGGTGTGGGTTGCATCCTGGGTGTTAGTGGACTGGTGTGGGTTGCATCCTGGGTGTTAGTGGACTGGTGTGGGTTGCATCCTGGGTGTTAGTGGACTGGTGTGGGTCACATCCCGGGTGTTAGAGGACTGGTGTGGGTTGCATCCCGGGTGTTAGTGGACTGGTGTGGGTTGCATCCCGGGTGTTAGTGGACTGGTGTGGGTCACATCCCGGGTGTTAGAGGACTGGTGTGGGTTGCATCCCGGGTGTTAGTGGACTGGTGTGGGTTGCATCCCGGGTGTTAGTGGACTGGTGTGGGTTGCATCCCGGGTGTTAGTGGACTGGTGTGGGTCACATCCCGGGTGTTAGAGGACTGGTGTGGGTTGCATCCCGGGTGTTAGTGGACTGGTGTGGGTCACATCCCGGGTGTTAGAGGACTGGTGTGGGTTGCATCCTGGGTGTTAGTGGACTGGTGTGGGTTGCATCCTGGGTGTTAGTGGACTGGTGTGGGTCGCATCCTGGGTGTTAGTGGACTGGTGTGGGTCACATCCTGGGTGTTAGTGGACTGGTGTGGGTTGCATCCTGGGTGTTAGTGGACTGGTGTGGGTCACATCCTGGGTGTTAGTGGACTGGTGTGGGTCACATCCTGGGTGTTAGTGGACTGGTGTGGGTCACATCCTGGGTGTTAGTGGACTGGTGTGGGTTGCATCCTGGGTGTTAGTGGACTGGTGTGGGTTGCATCCTGGGTGTTAGTGGACTGGTGTGGGTTGCATCCTGGGTGTTAGTGGACTGGTGTGGGTTGCATCCTGGGTGTTAGTGGACTGGTGTGGGTTGCATCCTGGGTGTTAGATGACTAGAGTCGGTCACATCCTGGGTGTTAGTGGACTGGTGTGGGTTGCATCCTGGGTGTTAGAGGACTGGTGTGGGTTGCATCCTGGGTGTTAGTGGACTGGTGTGGGTTACATCCTGGGTGTTAGTGGACTGGTGTGGGTTGCATCCTGGGTGTTAGTGGACTGGTGTGGGTTGCATCCTGGGTGTTAGTGGACTGGTGTGGGTTGCATCCTGGGTGTTAGTGGACTGGTGTGGGTTGCATCCTGGGTGTTAGTGGACTGGTGTGGGTCACATCCTGGGTGTTAGTGGACTGGTGTGGGTGGCATCCTGGGTGTTAGTGGACTGGTGTGGGTTGCATCCTGGGTGTTAGTGGACTGGTGTGGGTTGCATCCTGGGTGTTAGTGGACTGGTGTGGGTCATCCATGGACTGGTGTGGGTCGCATCCTGGGTGTTAGTGGACTGGTGTGGGTGCACATCCTGGGTGTTAGAGGACTGGTGTGGGTCACATCCTGGGTGTTAGTGGACTGGTGTGGGTTGCATCATCCTGGGTGTTAGAGGACTGATGTGGGTGGCATCCTGGGTTCTAGAGGACTGGTGTGGGTCACATCCTGGGTGTTAGAGGACTGGTGTGGGTCACATCCTGGGTGTTAGTGGACTGGTGTGGGTCACATCCTGGGTGTTAGTGGACTGGTGTGGGTTGCATCCTGGGTGTTAGTGGACTGGTGTGGGTTGCATCCTGGGTGTTAGTGGACTGGTGTGGGTTGCATCCTGGGTGTTAGTGGACTGGTGTGGGTCACATCCTGGGTGTTAGTGGACTGGTGTGGGTTGCATCCTGGGTGTTAGTGGACTGGTGTGGGTCACATCCTGGGTGTTAGTGGACTGGTGTGGGTTGCATCCTGGGTGTTAGTGGACTGGTGTGGGTCACATCCTGGGTGTTAGTGGACTGGTGTGGGTCACATCCTGGGTGTTAGTGGACTGGTGTGGGTCACATCCTGGGTGTTAGTGGACTGGTGTGGGTCACATCCTGGGTGTTAGTGGACTGGTGTGGGTTGCATCCTGGGTGTTAGTGGACTGGTGTGGGTTGCATCCTGGGTGTTAGTGGACTGGTGTGGGTCACATCCTGGGTGTTAGTGGACTGGTGTGGGTCACATCCTGGGTGTTAGTGGACTGGTGTGGGTTGCATCCTGGGTGTTAGTGGACTGGTGTGGGTCACATCCTGGGTGTTAGTGGACTGGTGTGGGTTGCATCCTGGGTGTTAGTGGACTGGTGTGGGTTGCATCCTGGGTGTTAGTGGACTGGTGTGGGTTGCATCCTGGGTGTTAGTGGACTGGTGTGGGTTGCATCCTGGGTGTTAGTGGACTGGTGTGGGTTGCATCCTGGGTGTTAGAGGACTGGTGTGGGTCACATCCTGGGTGTTAGTGGACTGGTGTGGGTTGCATCCTGGGTGTTAGTGGACTGGTGTGGGTTGCATCCTGGGTGTTAGTGGACTGGTGTGGGTCACATCCTGGGTGTTAGTGGACTGGTGTGGGTTGCATCCTGGGTGTTAGGGGTCTGGTGTGGGTCACATCCCTGGGTGTTAGTGGACTGGTGTGGCTGGCATCCTGGGTGTTAGTGGACTGGTGTGGGTTGCATCCTGGGTGTTAGTGGACTGGTGTGGGTTGCATCCTGGGTGTTAGTGGACTGGTGTGGGTTGCATCCTGGGTGTTAGTGGACTGGTGTGGGTCACATCCTGGGTGTTAGAGGACTGGTGTGGGTTGCATCCCGGGTGTTAGAGGACTGGTGTGGGTTGCATCCTGGGTGTTAGTGGACTGGTGTGGGTCACATCCCGGGTGTTAGTGGACTGGTGTGGGTTGCATCCCGGGTGTTAGAGGACTGGTGTGGGTTGCATCCCGGGTGTTAGAGGACTGGTGTGGGTTGCATCCCGGGTGTTAGAGGACTGGTGTGGGTCACATCCCGGGTGGTAGAGGACAGGTGTGGGCATTCTGGGTGTTAGTGGACTGGTGTGGGTCACATCCTGGGTGTTAGAGGACTGGTGTGGGTGCATCCTGGGTGTTAGTGGACTGGTGTGGGTCACATCCCGGGTGTTAGAGGACTGGTGTGGGTTGCATCCCGGGTGTTAGTGGACTGGTGTGGGTTGCATCCTGGGTGTTAGTGGACTGGTGTGGGTCACATCCCGGGTGTTAGAGGACTGGTGTGGGTTGCATCCCGGGTGTTAGTGGACTGGTGTGGGTTGCATCCCGGGTGTTAGTGGACTGGTGTGGGTTGCATCCCGGGTGTTAGTGGACTGGTGTGGGTTGCATCCCGGGTGTTAGAGGACTGGTGTGGGTTGCATCCTGGGTGTTAGAGGACTGGTGTGGGTTGCATCCCGGGTGTTAGTGGACTGGTGTGGGTCACATCCCGGGTGTTAGTGGACTGGTGTGGGTTGCATCCCGGGTGTTAGAGGACTGGTGTGGGTTGCATCCCGGGTGTTAGTGGACTGGTGTGGGTTGCATCCCGGGTGTTAGAGGACTGGTGTGGGTCACATCCTGGGTGTTAGTGGACTGGTGTGGGTGGCATCCTGGGTGTTAGTGGACTGGTGTGGGTTGCATACTGGGTGTTAGTGGACTGGTGTGGGTTGCATCCTGGGTGTTAGAGGACTGGTGTGGGTTGCATCCTGGGTGTTAGTGGACTGGTGTGGGTTACATCCTGGGTGTTAGTGGACTGGTGTGGGTTGCATCCTGGGTTTTAGTGGACTGGTGTGGGTTGCATCCTGGGTGTTAGTGGACTGGTGTGGGTTGCATCCTGGGTGTTAGTGGACTGGTGTGGGTTGCATCCTGGGTGTTAGTGGACTGGTGTGGGTCACATCCTGGGTGTTAGTGGACTGGTGTGGGTCACATCCCGGGTGTTAGTGGACTGGTGTGGGTCACATCCCGGGTGTTAGTGGACTGGTGTGGGTTGCATCCCGGGTGTTAGAGGACTGGTGTGGGTTGCATCCCGGGTGTTAGTGGACTGGTGTGGGTTGCATCCCGGGTGTTAGAGGACTGGTGTGGGTTGCATCCCGGGTGTTAGAGGACTGGTGTGGGTTGCATCCCGGGTGTTAGAGGACTGGTGTGGGTTGCATCCCGGGTGTTAGTGGACTGGTGTGGGTTGCATCCCGGGTGTTAGAGGACTGGTGTGGGTTGCATCCCGGGTGTTAGAGGACTGGTGTGGGTTGCATCCCGGGTGTTAGAGGACTGGTGTGGGTTGCATCCTGGGTGTTAGTGGACTGGTGTGGGTTGCATCCTGGGTGTTAGTGGACTGGTGTGGGTCGCATCCTGGGTGTTAGAGGACTGGTGTGGGTTGCATCCTGGGTGTTAGTGGACTGGTGTGGGTTGCATCCTGGGTGTTAGTGGACTGGTGTGGGTTGCATCCTGGGTGTTAGTGGACTGGTGTGGGTCGCATCCTGGGTGTTAGTGGACTGGTGTGGGTTGCATCCTGGGTGTTAGTGGACTGGTGTGGGTTGCATCCTGGGTGTTAGTGGACTGGTGTGGGTCGCATCCTGGGTGTTAGTGGACTGGTGTGGGTTGCATCCTGGGTGTTAGTGGACTGGTGTGGGTGGCATCCTGGGTGTTAGTGGACTGGTGTGGGGTTGCATCCTGGGTGTTAGTGGACTGGTGTGGGTCGCATCCTGGGTGTTAGTGGACTGGTGTGGGTCGCATCCTGGGTGTTAAAGTACTGGTGTGGGTGGCATCCTGAGTGGTAGTGGACTGGTGTGGGTTGCATCCTGGGTGTTAGTGGACTGGTGTGGGTGGCATCCTGGGTGTTAGTGGACTGGTGTGGGTGGCATCCTGGGTGTTAGAGGACTGGTGTGGGTCGCATCCTGGGTGTTGTTGTTGTTGTTATTATTAAAGGGTTGAGGCAAAGATGGACACTGGTAACTCAATAAGCATTTATCTGTTTGTACTACCTTCACCATCTATTCATTCTTCCACTCTTATCTAACAAACTTTTCCCTCACAAGAGAAGTTAGAGAAGCATATTAACACAAAATATTTTCACAGTAATATTGATGCTGTGGAGCCGTCTGGAGGAATGATGAACATCCTCAACAATACCGGAGTCTACACTCGTAAATATCAAGAATTTATCGGCTTTGGACAGTGCACAGTTGCTAAAGGTAAGGCTATGGCTGTGTATAAGTAGGACATACTTAACACAGATGAATGAGACACTTGTTAAACACTTAAGTTCCTTTACTGTTGAGACGTTTTTCCAACAAGTGCATTTATCACTTCAATACAGAATATAAACGGTGACTGGAAACGGTAATTTGAAGTGAAGAGTCCCTTAGCCTTCATATGTGGAGTACAGTTCCTTAGTCTGTAAAGCCGATGCATGAGGATGTAGACTTATATACTGGAGACAAGCGAGCAGTTATTCATTCATCAAGGACATTAATGTTAGGTAAAATACATATATACAACTAATGCGACATTTATATTGTATTATAACCCAGGAGTCCCAAAGGCCTGTTATCCTGGGTGTAAAGGGAGCAAAATAAACACAGCAGAAAAAACTTTTGACTTGTATACACTTGTATATATACACTATGTACAACAATAGGTATTAGTGCACTCCACGGTAAGCAAGGCAGAATAGAAGCCACCAGAGAGCAGACCGTGCTTCAACCAGCTCTAATATGGAAATGACAAGGGCAGACAGGTGTGTGGTACCCACAACACCTCTGTGATTGCCAAAACCATCTTCTCATTGGCTGGAACCTGGGTACTGATCAACCGATGGGGCCCCATCGTCAACCCTTAGCCCCTGGTTCGCTGGTTGAGGGAAATAGCCTTTCAATGATGGTTTGTACATGAGCCGAATAAAGGGTATGTGCTCTTTGCATGCCACATATTGTTACAACATTTCATTCTCCAGGAGTTTTTTCAAGCTAGTACAAACAATGTTGGCTGTTTTATTCGTCAGGAACTATGTCCTGACACGGATCTCAATCCTAAGATGACCCGTCAGAGGATATCGAATGTAAGTTGATCTAACTCAGCTGTTCTGTGGCCGCACTTAAGGCCTAGCTGTAGTCCCTGTGCATGCCACGGCAAAACGTTTTATCGTAAGATATCGGTGAAGCATGTGATAGTCGATATCATTTGTTGGCTCAGAGACAATACGGGATATCCTTCTATGCTCTCTTGGATCACAGTGCTCATGACTGGTGACTATTGTGGTGCTAGGGTTGATGCATTGACTGTAGCCTGGTCCTGAAGCATTAAGCCCATTGGCTGCAGTTGTCGGGTGGAAGTTTGAGCAGAAGTATCGGAAACTGGCTGAGCAAGATCGCGACTTCAATGCTGATGTTTCCTTGGCTTCCTTCGTCGCTGTGGCCGGGGAAGTGTACCTGGATTCAGTGTTACTGTAGGCTTCTCTGGACGAGACTGTTGCTCAGTGGTTAGGGCTCTACTCGATATTTGAGGCTGGAAAACCGGAGTTTTCCATGCTGCCCTGACATGGCGGAGCCTCTCCAGGCAGTGAAGGCTCCAAGCATGATGTTTCTTGCTGCAGTTTGGACTCCGAGGTTGCATAACTTCACCTGTCTTGAGTTTACCCAAGCAGTCCTTAGTCGGGTGGGACCCACTACGGATGCTGCATGTAACCTTAAACTGACATTGGAGGCATCTGAAGCACCTCAGATGTTGTACATCCAAACCTTGTATGTACCCCAGTAACCGAGATCCATGTGCAACATCTGGGTATCTTTATTGTAGACGTTTCGCCATCCAGTAGCTTTATCAATACAAATTACAGGACATAACTTGAAGACAGTAGGGCTATATACAGAAGATGAGGTAATCAGTCCCTCAACCTTGGAGTAGGTGCGAAGAGCGCCGTAGTCGTGGAGATTCTGCAACATCAAGGAATCTTGATTCTGAGGACATGTACATAACCTTCACGACCACGACAACTACTACTACAACTAACCCATCTCTTTGGGAAGGACCTACCTCCACTGAGATATATCGCCTACCAGTGACTATGCCCTCGTCTGTTACACCTGACGTTAGTATATAAGCGCCAGGCTCCTTACTTCTGCTTCAGAATCTCCACGACTACGGTGCTCTTCGCACCTACTCCAAGGTTGAGGGACTGATTACCTCATCTTCTGTATATAGCCCTACTGTCTTCAAGTTATGTCCTGGAATTTGTATTGGATGAAGCCACTGGATGGCGAAACGTCTACAATAAAGATACCCAGATGTTGCACATGTGTCTTAATTTCATCTTGTCGCTATTAAATACCATTCTTGCACAACCGAGATCCAGTTGAGTTGGAAGAGGTCCTCTATGTTGGATCAAAACCTGCCTCATAGGTACATTGCCGTCCTTCTTGGCTCGGAGCCGTTCAAGTTTCAGGATGTTTTTATTAATATGGATTGCATCGAGAAGAATGTCTAGTGAACGGCGCATTAGTACACTTTATGTTACCTATTCTGTGAATTTTAGTTCCCCTAGAAAGAGTGGTAAATCCAGGCCGTTCACCTTTTGCAGTACCTCGTATGATTCTGTTTCGGGAAGTGAGAATGAACGCCCCTTTCAGATTTGGGGACACTGATATCTTAAGGCTGTATTTCTTATCGAGGTGAATTATAGCCCTTTGATTTTCAAAATGAATTTGCTGAGTGCAGAAGGCCGGATCTGATGCAAGGAAACATTGTTTCTCCTCTGGGACTTCGGGGAACCTGTTTTCTGCCAACCTTCTCCATCCAGTATATCTGATCCATCCCTGTCTCCCTGA
Organism: Cherax quadricarinatus; assembly: GCF_038502225.1. Classification (NCBI taxonomy): domain Eukaryota; kingdom Metazoa; phylum Arthropoda; class Malacostraca; order Decapoda; family Parastacidae; genus Cherax; species Cherax quadricarinatus. The sequence goes on along the minus strand of NC_091333.1, from coordinate 33,207,685 downwards.
CCTGGCTGGGTTTGCTTGCTTCGCTGTCCTAGGAGTAGAGTGAGTGGTCTCGCAGCTTCTTCGGAGTGAGCGGGGAAGACGGGACAGAGGAAGAATAGCTATCATACAGGTAAAAAAACAGTGCTGTTAAAATTCCAAACTAGCTTACAAAGAAACAACCTACTAAAAACATCTATTTCTATGAAAACTGATGTTTACGTCAATGAGTGCCTTACCAAAACGAGACAAAACCTTCTTTATCGGCTAAGAAAACTGCGCTATGCCCAAAAAATCCACCAGTGCTTTGTGAGGGATGGAAAAATAGCAGTTAGGAAACAGCCCACTGGGAAGAGATACTTCATCTCTACAGAACATGACCTTAAAACATTCCTAAGTGAGGCTGGACTAACAGAATCAGAGTAAAGTGCAGATAATACCCATAGTCCACCGTTAGTGTTATATTGTCATAAATTTGTGCCCCCCTAAAATTCTAATACTCCAACTACTTTTAATTGTCATTGTTGTACTCAACGACCATTCTACCTCATAGTCTTAATTGTATTAAATATCTACAGAATCTATCTCCTTTTTTACAACTTACCATATCACTGTTCCATCTTATTTTTTTATAAACTAACCATAACTTGTCTTCAATAATTCTACCTCACTTTAAAAAATACTCAATTGCCCAATTTTATTCTAAATCCCTATTATTGCCCAATTTTACTTTAAACTATATTGATCAAACTTATTGTAAACTTCTTTTATTGACCATTTTTATTCCATACCTTTTTAACCTAGTATTTTCAACTACAACTTTTATATCATCTTGTCTACCATCTTACTAGCATATTATAACCAAGTCATTGCCATTTTTATTTTTATCAATTCTTTTTTTTATTATTATCTTGCTACCTTAATTTGTGTATTTTATCCTGTCAATTTAAATCTAATTATACTCTAATTCTTGTAAATAACTTATATAAGACCTTAGTGCAATTACAATTGAGAGTCTTGTTCCTTTATTATATTATTAGATTAATCACAGTTTTACTCTAGCTCATTCTAGCTCAATACATAGTCAATACCAAATTCACTATATTAGACCATAGTGCAATTACTAGTGAGAGACTAGTGCTATTTTTAATTTGTACTTTTATATTATTAGATTAAACCTATTGTACTTTAGCTCACTCTAGCTCAAAACATAGACTCCACAAAAGTCATTATTAGACCTTAGTGCAATTACAAGTGAGAGTCTTGTTCTATTTTTAATTTGTATTTTTATATTACTAGTTTATACCTAGTTGTACTTTAGTTCATTCCAGCACAACACACAGACAACATCAACTTCATTATGTGTAGTAGTGACTATACCCTACATGACCAAAATACTCTAGCTATATACTTGTCCAAACTTCCAACCACTACAGATATCAGTAGTAGAACTCAACACACAACTCAGGATATAAATAACCATAATTTTAAACCTAGAAGATGATTGATCACGTTGACCCTGATCTAAACCTCCATAATCTGACACCCAATCAAAACCTATTGGAAAGTAACTGCCATTATTACACAGCATCACAAGCCACCACTATCCTAAACAATGCTAAAAGTCTATCAGTACTTAACTACAACATCAGGTCCTTAAGCAAACACTATGATGACCTCCTAGCACTCCTTGAATCACTAAAGACACCCTTCTCCTGCATTATTCTTACTGAGACCTGGCTTAAGCAGGACACAATAGATATCTACCCTCTACCAGGATACACAGCAATTCACAACTGCAGAACAAACCAAGTTGGGGGTGGTATTGCAATCTATTACTCTAACCAATTATCTTGTCTTAGCACCACTTGCTTTAGTGATGAATATGGGGAATACATTTTTGCTAATTTTACTGTAAAAAACCTTAAGACGCCTATAACAATCGGTGCCATTTACCGGATACCTCACACAAACATCCCAAATTTCAGTGAGAAATTAAAGTCACTAATAACAAACAGACAAATGAATAAGCACCACCTTCTCTTAGCTGGAGACTTCAACATCAACCTTGGCTTACTAGATGATCAGCCTGTAACTGATTTCATCAACAATATGAACAACACACTTCTCATACCAACAATAACTAAACCAACCAGGCTCACTGAGACAAGTGCAACCATAATAGACCACATATGGACCAATATACTAGCCCCCCTTAAATCAGGGATAATCACAGATAGCACTACAGACCACTACCCTACCTTCCTCCTGACAAACATTAGTAAACCACCACTTGAATACAACAAAGTCTCATTTAGACTCCATGACGAGGCCTCAGTAAGGAAGTTCACAGCTGACCTAGAGACTGTTGATTGGCCTACAGAATTCTCCAAGGCCAATGGTATTGATGACTGGACAGACATCTTTCTTAACAAATTACTTAGACTATACAACAAACATTGTCCTATAAAAACAAAACAGATCACAAACAAACGGCTTGGTTGCCCATGGCTAACCAGCACCATTCTGAAATCCATAGACAAGAAACACCAATATGAAAAGCAATATAGACAGGGCTTAATACACAAAGATACTCTTAAACACTATTCATCAGCTCTCACCAAAGTAATAAAAAAAGCCAAACAACTATACTACTCCAGTAGATTCACAGACACTAGAGGAGATATAAAAAAGACCTGGAAAACACTCTCTCAGATTCTAGGGACCCACAAACTGAGAAAAACCAAGAATATTGTCCTAACTAAACCTAATGAAACACCACTACATCCCACTGACACAGCTAACAAGATAAACGACTTCTTCTCAAACATAGGATCTAATCTCGCCAGTAAAATCCCACATACCAATGCCCATGCCGGGGACTACCTAGATGGAAATTTCCCTAATTCCTTCTATCTTGCACCAACTGAGCCCACGGAAGTCATTGGGATCATAAAGTCACTTAAAAATAACTCGGGGAATCTGTCTCATGTCCCACCATTACTGTACAAGCGAGCGGCCCATGTCCTTTCGCATGCTATTTCATTACTTTTTAACAAGTCAATAGAGACTAGCACCTTCCCGAAACTACTCAAGATGGCAAGGGTTACACCAATACATAAAGGTGGTGACCCTACAGACTTAAACAACTATAGGCCAATATCTAACTTACCATTGCTATCCAAAATCTTTGAGAAACTCGTGTACAAGAGACTGTATTCATTTATAACGGCTCAAAACATACTCAACCCCTGCCAGTTTGGATTCAGGAAAAATAAAAGCACTAATGATGCAATCATAAAAATGCTAGATCTGCTTTACACAGCATTGGAAAATAAGGAATATCCACTAGGAATTTTTATTGACCTAAGAAAAGCTTTTGACACAGTAAACCACCAAATCCTACTCCACAAACTTGACCACTACGGTATAAGAGGCCATGCGCTTGCTTATTTCAAATCTTACATTACTAATAGGTATCAGTACGTCACCATTAAAGACACAGCATCAGCAACACGGCCACTTGATACTGGAGTTCCGCAGGGAAGTGTCCTTGGTCCCCTGCTCTTCCTCATATACATCAATGACCTTCCAAACGTATCCCAACACCTGAAACCCATTCTCTTTGCTGATGACACGACTTATGTCATCTCTCACCCTAATCTTGCCACCCTCAACACCATTGTGAATGAGGAGCTGATTAAAATATCGACTTGGATGACAGCCAATAAACTTACGCTTAACACTGACAAAACTTACTATATTATGTTTGGTAGCAGAGCAGGAGATGCACAAATTAACATTAAGATTGACAACACTCTAATTACCAGAAATAATGGGGGAAAATTCCTAGGCTTATACCTTGACAACAACCTGAATTTCAGCACCCATATCCAGCATATAGCCAAAAAAGTATCCAAAACGGTTGGGATCCTCTCCAAGATACGATACTACGTGCCGCAAAATGCCCTTCTCACACTATACCACTCACTTATTTATCCATACCTCACCTATGCTATTTGTGCTTGGGGATCAACTGCAGCAACACACCTAAAGCCAATAATAACCCAACAAAAAGCTGCAGTAAGAATAATCACTAAATCCCATCCCTGGCAGCACACCCCCCCCACTCTTCAAAGATCTAAACTTACTCCCAGTTCAGTACATCCACACTTACTACTGTGCAATCTATATCTACAGGGCCTTAAACTCTAATATCAACCTTGACCTAAAACGCTTTCTTGATAGTTGTGACAGAACCCACAGGCATAACACCAGACACAAACATCTCTACGACATTCCCCGTGTCCGACTAAACCTTTACAAAAATTCAATGTATGTCAAAGGCCCTAAAATCTGGAATACCCTACCTGAGAACTCTAGAACTGCAGACACATTCATCACCTTCAAAACTACCATTAGAAAACATCTTATCTCCCTGATACACCCCGTCAACTAACTACACGAATACCACCTGGTGGTTCACACTTACACTCGCTCACTCATTTGACAATAAACAGAAATATTAATCTCAGTCTTAAAATAATGAATGTGATACTCCAATACTGAAACTATATACTGTGCCAAAACAAAAGCATTCACATTGCTAAACTCATAAACTAGTATTTAGTCACTTAGCCATAATACCAACTTACCTCATAATTTGTAATATTTTACAATTAAGAATAAAACTAAGTATGCCCGAAATGCCTAGCCATGCTAAGCGTTCTAGTGGTACACTCTGTAATCACAATTTTACTACATGTAAACCAAACAATAACCAAATTTCTGTAAACTCAGCATTGTAATCCTTATAGAGAATAAACTTTGAATTTGAATTTGAACTTTGAATTTGGAGAGGAGTGTCTACAGTCGTAGAGAAAGAGCCAGGTGTTAACCCAGCAGCTAGGCGCTCGTGAGGCAAGTTTGAGAATCAGGAATAGCAGGGTCTGTTGCATCGAACTTATGGTAGCTGAAGTCTTGAATGTTGGGTAACTGGCAGTAGGCTAGGTCGCAGGAGACGGAACATCAGAGGGCAGCACACAATTGGGAGTTATAGGAGTAACTGAGGAGGCAGGTTTGCAGTGGAGTCATTTTCAAACTTACTGAAGCTGCTGAAGGAGAAAAGTAGAGACTTCATGAATTCAAGAACTTGGGTGAGTGTGAAGTGAAGAGGTGATTCACAGGCATACTTGACTCTTCCAGCACTGAGGCTTTCGTAGAGTTCAGTACAGGTTATCGTGTCAGTATATGGAGAAGTGTAGAAGGTAAGGTTTTCCCATGAGAGTGTACTGGAGTTGTCGCTATCTTCCTATTATTCTGGAGTGGATTCATTGGGCGAATATACAATGGTGCTAGCAAGGTGACAGAGTCTACAAAAGATGTGGAGAGGTGCACTGGAGGTGTAACAGCAGGTTGGGAGACGTGGGAGACTGTAGTTGAGGCAGCATGATCATCGTTGTCGGCGGTGGAAGTGGTTATGACCACGTAATATACTCTGGGGCTCCCTGGTATGACCACATAATATACTCTGGGGCTGCCTGGTATGACCACATAATATACTGCGGGGCTGCCAGGTATGACCACATAATATACTCTGGGGCTGCCTGGTATGACCACATTACATACTCTGGGACTGCCTGGAATGACCATGTAATATACTCTGGGGCTGCCTGGTATGACCACATAATATACTATAGGGCTGCCTGGTATGACCACATTACATACTCTGGGACTGCCTGTCATGACCACATAATATACTCTGGGGCTGCCTCGTATGACGACATGATATACAATGGGGCAGCCTGGTATGACGATATGATATACTCTAGGGCTGCCTGGTATGACCACATAATATACTCTGGGGCTGCCTGGCATAAACACGTAAAATACTTTGGGGCTGCCTGGTATGACCACATACTATACTCTGGGGCTGCCTGGTATGACCACGTAATATGCTCTGGGGCTGCCTGGTATGACTACATAATACACTCTGGGGCTGCCTGATATGACCACGTAATATACTCTGGGGCTGACTGGTATGACCACATACTATACTCTGGGGCTGCCTGGTATGACCACGTAATATGCTCTGGGGCTGCCTGGTATGACCACATAATATACTCTGGGGCTGCCTGGTATGATCACATAATATACTCAGGGGCTGCCTGATATGACATGTAATATACTCTGGGGCTGCCTGGTATGACCACATAATATACTCTGGGGCTGCCTGGTATGATCACATAATATACTCTCGGGCTGCCTGGTATGACCACATAATATACTCTCGGGCTGCCTGGTATGACTACATTTTATACTCATGGGCTGCCTGGTATGGCCACATAATATACTCTGGGGCTGCCTGGTATGTCCACATAATATACTCTGGGGCTGTCTGGTATGACCACATAATATACTCTCGGGCTGCCTGGTAAGGCCACATTATATGCTCAGGGGCTACCTGGTATGACGACGTGATATACTCTGGGGCTGCCTGGTAAGACCACATAATATACTCTGGTGCTGCCTGGTAAGACCACGTAATATACTCTGGGGCTGCCTGGTATGATCACATAATATACTCTGGGGCTGCCTGGTATGATCACATAATATACTCTGGGGCTGCCTGGTATGACCACATAATATACTCTAGAGCTACCTAGTATAACCAAATAATATACTCTAGGGCTGCCTGGTATGACAACATAATATACTCTGGGGCTGCCTGGTATGACTGCATAATGTACTCTGTGGCTGCCTGGTATGACCACATAATGTACTCTGGGGCTGCCTGGTATGACCACATAATGTACTCTGGGGCTGCCTGGTATGACCACATAAAGTACTCTGGGGCTGCCTGGTATGACCACATAATGTACTCTGGCGCTGCCTAGTATAACCAAATAATATACTCAGGGGCTGCCTTGTATAACCATATAACATACTCTGGGGCTGCCTGGTATGACCACGTAGTATACTCTGGCGCTGCCTAGTATGACCAAATAATATACTCTTGGGCTGCCTGGGATGACTACATAATATACTCTGGGACTGCCTGGTATGACCACATAATATACTCTGGGGCTGCTTGGTATGACCACATAATATACTCTGGGGCTGCCTGGTATGACCACATAATATACTCTGGTACTGCCTGGTATGATCACATAATATACTCGGGGGCTGCCTGGTATGACCACATTACATACTCTGGGACTGCCTGGTATGACCATGTAATATAATCTGGGGCTGCCTGGTATGACAACATAATATACTATAGGGCTGCCTGGTATGACCACATTACATACTCACATACTCTGGGACTGCCTGTCATGACCACATAATATACTCTGGGGCTGCCTCGTATGACGACATGATATACAATGGGGCTGCCTGGTATGACAACATAATATACAATGGGGCTGCCTGGTATGACGATATGATATACTCTATTGCTGCCTGGTATGACCACATAATATACTCTGGGGCTGCCTGGCATAAACACGTAATATACTTTGGGGCTGCCTGGTATGACCACATACTATACTCTGGGGCTGCCTGGTATGACCACGTAATATGCTCTGGGGCTGCCTGGTATGACTACATAATACACTCTGGGGCTGCATGATATGACCACGTAATATACTCTGCGGCTGACTGGTATGACCACATACTATACTCTGGGGCTGCCTGGTATGACCACGTAATATGCTCTTGGGCTGCCTGGTATGACCACATAATATACTCTGGGGCTGCCTGGTATGATCACATAATATACTCTGGGGCTGCCTGATATGACCACGTAATATACTCTGGGGCTGCCTGGTATGACCATATAATATACTCTGGGGCTTCCTGGTATAATCACATAATATACTCTCGGGCTGCCTGGTATGATCACATAATATACTCTCGGGCTGCCTGGTATGACTACATTTTATACTCATGGGCTGCCTGGTATGGCCACATAATATACTCTGGGGCTGCCTGGTATGTCCACATAATATACTCTTGGGCTGTCTGGTATGACCACATAATATACTCTCGGGCTGCCTGGTATGACCACATTATATGCTTAGGGGCTACCTGGTATGACCACATAATATACTCTGGGGCTGCCTGGTATGACCACATAATATACTCTGGGGCTACCTGGTATGACGACGTGATATACTCTGGGGCTGCCTGGTAAGACCACATAATATACTCTGGTGCTGCCTGGTAAGACCACGTAATATACTCTGGGGCTGCCTGGTATGACCACATAATATACTCTGGGGCTGCCTGGTATGATCACATAATATACTCTGGGGCTGCCTGGTATGACCACATAATATACTCTGGGGATACCTAGTATGACCAAATAATATACTCTAAAGCTGCCTGGTATGACAACATAATATACTCTGGGGCTTCCTGGTATGACCACATAATGTACTCTGTGGCTGCCTGGTATGACCACATAATATACTCTGGGGCTGCCTGGTATGACCACATAATGTACTCTGGGGCTGCCTGGTATGACCACATAATGTACTCTGGCGCTACCTAGTATGACCAAATAATATACTCAGGGGCTGCCTTGTATAACCATATAACATACTCTGGGGCTGCCTGGTATGACCACGTAGTAAACTCTGGCGCTGCCTAGTATGACCAAATAATATACTCTGGGGCTGCCTGGTATGACCACATAATGTACTCTGGGGCTGCCTGGTATGACCACACCTGGTATGTCCACATAATATACTCTGGGGCTGTCTGGTATGACCACATAATATACTCTCGGGCTGCCTGGTATGACCACATTATATGCTCAGGGGCTACCTGGTATGACCACATAATATACTCTGGGACTGCCTGGTATGTCCACATAATATTCTCTGTGGTTACCTGGTATGACCACATAATATACTCTCGGGCTGCCTGGTATGACCACATAATATACTCTGGGGCTGCTTGATATGACCACATAATATTCTCTGGGGCTGCCTGGTATGACCACATAATATACTCTGGTACTGCCTGGTATGATCACATAATATACTCTGGGGCTGCCTGGTATGAACATATTAAATTCTCTGGGGCTACCTGGCATGACCACATAATATACTCTGTGGCTACCTGGTATGATCACATAATATACTCTGGTACTGCCTTGTATGATCACATAATATACTCTGGGGCTGCCTGGTATGACCACATAATATACTCTGGGGCTGCCTAGTATGACCACATAATATACTCTCGGGCTGCCTGGTATGACCACTTCACATACTCTGGGGCTGCCTGGTATGACCACATAATATACTCTGGGGCTACCTGGTATGACCACATAATATACACTGGGGCTACCTGGTATGACCACATAATATACTCTTGGGCCGCCTGGTATGACCACACAATATACTCTGAGGATGCCTGCTATGACCACATAATATACCCTGGGCTGCCTGGTATAACCACTTAATATACTCTGGGGCTGCATGGTATGACCACACAATATACTCTGGGGCTGCCTGGTATGACCACATAATATACACTGGGGCTACCTGGCATGACCACGTAATATACTCTGGGGCTGCCTGGTATAACCACATAATATACTCTGGGGCTACCTGGTATGACCCCATAATATACCCTGGGGCTGCCTGGTATGACCACGTAATATGCTCTGGGGCTGCCTGGTATGACCACATAATTTACTCTGGGGCTGCCTGGTATGATCACATAATATACTCTGGGGCTGCCTGATATGACCACAAAATATACTCTGGGGCTGCCTGGTATGACCACATAATATACTCTGGAGCTGCCTGGTATGATCACATAAAATACTATCGGGTTGCCTGGTATGACTACATTTTATACTCATGGGCTGCCTGGTATGGCCACATAATATACTCTGGGGCTGTCTGGTATGACCACATAATATACTCTCTGGCTGCCTGGTATGACCACATTATATGCTCAGGGGCTACCTGGTATGACCACATAATATACTGTGGGGCTGCCTGGTATGACCACATAATATACTCTGGGGCTACCTGGTATGACAACGTGATATACTCTGGGGCTGCCTGGTAAGACCACATAACATACTCTGGTGCTGTCTGGTAAGTCCACGTAATATACTCTGGGGCTGCCTGGTATGACCACATAATATACTCTGGGGCTGCCTGGTATGATCACATAATATACTCTGGGGCTGCCTGGTATGACCACATAATATACTCTGGGGCTACCTAGTATGACCAAATAATATACTCTAGGGCTGCCTGGTATGACAACATAATATACTCTGGGGCTGCCTGGTATGACCACATAATGTACTCTGGGGCTGCCTGGTATGACCACATAATGTACTCGGGGGCTGCCTGGTATGACCACATAATGCACTCTGGCGCTGCCTAGTATGACCAAATAATATACTCAGGGGCTGCCTTGTATAACCATATAACATACTCTGGGGCTGCCTGGTATGACCACATAGTATACTCTGGCGCTGCCTAGTATGACCAAATAATATACTCTGGGGCTGCCTGGTATGACCACATAATATTCTCTGTGGCTACCTGGTATGACCACATAATATACTCTCGGGCTGCCTGGTATGACCACATAATATACTCTGGGGCTGCTTGGTATGACCACATATATTCTCTGGGGCTGCCTGGTATGACCACAAAATATACTCTGGTACTGCCTGGTATGATCACATAATATACTCTGGGGCTGCCTGGTATGAACACATTAAATTCTCTGGGGCTACCTGGCATGACCACATAATATACTCTATGGCTACCTGGTATGACCACATAATATACTCTGGTACTGCCTGGTATGATCACATAATATACTCTGGGGCTACCTGGTATGACCATATAATATACTCTGGGGCTACCTGGTATGACCACATAATATACTCTGGGGCTGCCTAGTATGACCACATAATATACTCTCGGGCTGCCTGGTATGACCACTTCACATACTCTGGGGCTGCCTGGTATTACCACGTAATATACTCTGGGGCTACCTGGTATGACCACATAATATACTCTGGGGCTATCTGGTATGACCACACGATATACTCTGAGGCTGCCTGCTATGACCACATAATATACCCTGGGCTGCCTGGTATAACCACTTAATATACTCTGGGGCTGCATGGTATGACCACACAATATACTCTGGGGCTGCCTGGTATGACCACATAATATACACTGGGGCTACCTGGCATGACCACGTAGTATATTCTGATGCTGCCTTGTATGACCACTTAATATACTCTGGGACTGCTTGGTATGACCACATAATATACTCTGGGGCTACCTGTTATGACCACATAATATACTCTGGTACTGCCTGGTATGATCACATAAAATACTCTGGTACTGCCTGGTATGATCACATAATATACTCTGGGGCTACCTGGTATGATCACACAATATACTCTCGGGATGCCTGGTATGACCACATAATATACTCTGGGGCTGACTGGTATGACCACATAATATCTGGGGCTGCCTGGTATGACCACTTAATATACTCTGGGGGTGCCTGGTATGACCACATAATATACTCTGGGGCTACCTGGTATGTCCCCATAATATACCCTGGGGCTGCCTGGTATGGCCACACAATATACTCTGGGGCTGCCTGGTATGACCACATAATATACTCTGGGGCTACGTGGTATGACCACATAATATACTCTGGGGCTGCCTTATATGACCACATAATATACTCTTTGGCTGCCTGGTATGACCACATAATATACTCTGGGGCTGCCTGGTATGACCGCACAATATACTCTGGGGCTGCCTGGTATGACCACATAATATACTCTGGGGCTGCCTGGTATGACCACATAATATACTCTGGGGCTGCCTGGTATGACCACTTAATATACTCTGGGGCTGCCTGGTATGACCACATAATATACTCTGGGGCTGCCTGTTATGACCACGTAATATACACTGGTACTGCCTGGTATGACCACATAATATACTCTGGGGCTGCCTGGTATGACCACATAATATACTCTGGGGCTGCCTGGTATTACCACATAATATTCTCTGGGGCTGCCTGGTATGATCACATAATATACTCTGGGGCTGCCTGGTATGACCACATAATATACTCTGGGGCTACCTAGTATGACCAAATAATATATTTTAGGGATGCTTGGTATGACCTCATAATATACTCTGGGGCTGTCTGGTATGACCACATAATGTACTCTGGGGCTGCCTGGCATGACCACATAATGTACTCTGGCGCTGCCTAGTATGACCTAATAATATACTCTGGGGCTGCCTTGCATGACCATATAATATACTCTGGGGCTGCCTGGTATGACCACGTAGTATACTCTGGCGCTGCATAGTATGATCAAATAATATACTCTGGGGCTGCCTGGTATGACCACATAATATTCTCTGGGGCTACGTGGTATGACCACATAATATTCTCTGGGGCTGCCTGGTATGACCACATAATATACTCTGGGGCTGCCTTGTATTACCACACAATATACTCTGGGGCTGCCTGGTATGATCACATAATATACTCTGGGGCTGCCTGGTATGACCACATAATATTCTCTGGGGCTACGTGGTATGACCACATAATATACTCTGGGGCTGCCTGGTATGACCACATAATATACTCTGGGGCTGCCTTGTATTACCACACAATATACTCTGGGGCTGCCTGGTATGATCACATAATATACTCTGGGGCTGCCTGGTATGACCTCATAATATACTCTGGGGCTGCCTGGTATGACCACTTAATATACTCTGGGGAGCCTGGTATGACCACTTAATATACTCTGGGGCTGCCTGGTATGACCACATAATATTCTCTGGGGCTACCTGGTATGACCACATAATATACTCTCGGGCTGCCTGGTATGACCACATAATATACTCTGGGGCTGCTTGGTATGAACACATTATATTCACTGGGGCTACCTGGCATGACCATGTAATATACTCTGGGGCTGCCTGGTATGACCACATAATATAATCTTGGGCTGCCTGGTATGACCACATAATATACTCTGTGGCTACCTGGTATGACCACATAATATACTCTGGTACTGCCTGATATGATCACATAATATACTCTGGGGCTGTGTGGTATGACCACATAATATACTCTGGTACTGCCTGATATGACCACTTAACATACTCTGGGGCTGCCTGGTATGACCACATAATATACTCTGGGACTGCCTGGTATGACCACATAATATACTCTGGGACTGCCTGGTGTGACCCCATAATATACTCTGGGTGTACCTGGTATGACCACATAATATACTTTGGTACTGCCTGGTATGATCACATAAAATACGCTGGGACTACCTTGTATGACCACATAATATACCCTGGGGCTGCCTGGTATGACGACTTAATATACTCTGGGGCTGCCTGGTATGACCACATAATATGCTTTGCTATGTTCCTGTGATTTAACTTGTTTGTATACAGTTATAACGTTTAATTTGTCATTTATTTTTTGTGCAGATAGTTATGATGTTGTGGTTGTGTGTGGTTCACTGTGTCGCGGTCACATCCCAGTGGAAGGAATCAATTATATGATCCAGGTTGCTAAACCAGGTCAGTCTCTCTTCTATTACCTTGTGAAATCATTGAAATAATTATGAGAGGTTCAATCTTTTACGTAAAAAATTATGTTGCCTTTTAAAGCAAATCATAGATAAGGTTATTGTGTTCGTAATGAGAATAGATGAGATAAAAAATTTGAATGTCATACCTAAAGCAACATATATATTGAAAAGTATGACACGTGTCCAACACTTAAAATTAAAATGAAAAATTACTTGTTTTTATTTCCTTGCAAAGCTTACAATGTGTGGTTAACATGTTATTTAATTTTTTTTTATTATCACACTGGCCGATTCCCACCAAGGCAGGGTGGCCCGAAAAAGAAAAACTTTCGCCATCATTCACTCCATCACTGTCCTGCCAGAAGGGTGCTTTACACTACAGTTTTTAAACTGCAACATTAACACCCCTCCTTCAGAGTGCAGGCACTGTACTTCCCATCTCCAGGACTCAAGTCCGGCCTGCCGGTTTCCCTGAACCCCTTCATAAATGTTACTTTGCTCACACTCCAACAGCACGTCAAGTATTAAAAACCATTTGTCTCCATTCACTCCTATCAAACACGCTCACGCATGCCTGCTGGAAGTCCAAGCCCCTCGCACACAAAACCTCCTTTACCCCCTCCCTCCAACCTTCCCTAGGCCGACCCCTACCCCGCCTTCCTTCCACTACAGACTGATACACTCTTGAAGTCACTCTGTTTCGTTCCATTCTCTCTACATGTCCGAACCACCTCAACAACCCTTCTTCAGCCCTCTGGACAACAGTTTTGGTAATCCCGCACCTCCTCCTAACTTCCAAACTACGAATTCTCTGCATTATATTCACACCACACATTGCCCTCAGACATGACATCTCCACTGCCTCCAGCCTTCTCCTCGCTGCAACATTCATCACCCATGCTTCACACCCAAATAAGAGCGTTGGTAAAACTATGCTCTCATACATTCCCCTCTTTGCCTCCAAGGACAAAGTTCTTTGTCTCCACAGACTCCTAAGTGCACCACTCACTCTTTTTCCCTCATCAATTCTATGATTCACCTCATCTTTCATAGACCCATCCGCTGACACGTCCACTCCCAAATATCTGAATACATTCACCTCCTCCATACTCTCTCCCTCCAATCTGATATCCAATCTTTCATCACCTAATCTTTTTGTTATCCTCATAACCTTACTCTTTCCTGTATTCAATTTTAATTTTCTTCTTTTGCATACCCTACCAAATTCATCCACCAATCTCTGCAACTTCTCCTCAGAATCTCCCAAGAGCACAGTGTCATCAGCAAAGAGCAGCTGTGACAACTCCCACTTTATGTGTGATTCTTTATCTTTTAACTCCACGCCTCTTGCCAAGACCCTCGCATTTACTTCTCTTACAACCCCATCTATAAATATATTAAACAACCACGGTGACATCACACATCCTTGTCTAAGGCCTACTTTTACTGAGAAATAATTTCCCTCTTTCCTACTTACTCTGACTTGAGCCTCACTATCCTCATAAAAACTCTTCACTGCTTTCAGTAACCTACCTCCTATACCATACACCTGCAACATCTGCCACATTGCCCCCCTATCCACCCTGTCATACGCCTTTTCCAAATCCATAAATGCCACAAAGGCCTCTTTAGCCTTATCTAAATACTGTTCACTTATATGCTTCACTGTAAACACCTGGTCCACACACCCCCTACCTTTCCTAAAGCCTCCTTGTTCATCTGCTATCCTATTCTCCGTCTTACTCTTAATTCTTTCAATAATAACTCTACCATACACTTTACCAGGTATACTGAACAGACTTATCCCCCTATAATTTTTGCACTCTCTTTTGTCCCCTTTGCCTTTATACAAATGAACTATGCATGCTCTCTGCAATCCCTAGGTACCTTACCCTCTTCCATACATTTATTAAATAATTGCACCAACCACTCCAAAACTATATCCCCACCTGCTTTTAACATTTCTATCTTTATCCCATCAATCCCGGCTGCCTTACCCCCTTTCATTTTACCTACTGTCTCACGAACTTCCCCCACACTCACAACTGGCTCTTCCTTACTCCTACAAGATGTTATTCCTCACAGCTTCCCTATCTTCATCAACATTTAACAATTCCTCAAAATATTCCCTTCATCTTCCCAATACCTCTAATTCTCCATTTAATAACTCTCCTCTCCTATTTTTAACTGACAAATCCATTTGTTCTCTAGGCTTCCTTAACTTGTTAATCTCACTCCAAAACTTTTTCTTATTTTCAACAAAATTTGTTGATAACATCTCACACACTCTTTCATTTGCTCTCTTTTTACATTGCTTCACCACTCTCTTAACCTCTCTCTTTTTCTCCATATACTCTTCCCTCCTTGCATCACTTCTACTTTGTAAAAACTTCTCATATGCTATCTTTTTCTCCCTTACTACTCTCTTTACATCATCATTCCACCAATCGCTCCTCTTCCCTCTTGCACCCACTTTCCTGTAACCACAAACTTCTGCTGAACACTCTAACATTACATTTTTAAACCTACCCCATACCTCCTCGACCCCACTGCCTATGCTCTCATTAGCCCATCTATCCTCCAATAGCTGTTTATGTCTTACCCTAACTGCCTCCTCTTTTAGTTTATGAACCTTCACCAATCTCTTCCCTGATACTTCTATTCTCCTTGTATCCCATCTACCTTTTACTCTCAGTGTAGCTACAACTAGAAAGTGATCTGATATATCTGTGGCCCCTCTATAAACATGTACATCCTGAAGTCTACTCAACAGGCTTTTATCTACCAATACATAATCCAACAAACTACTGTCATTTCGCCCTACATCATATATTGTATACTTATTTATCCTCTTTTTCGTAAAATATGTATTACCTATAACTAAACCCCTTTCTATACAAAGTTCAATCAAAGAGCTCCCATTATCATTTACACCTGGCACCCCAAACTTACCTACCACGCCCTCTCTAAAAGTTTCTCCTACTTTAGCATTCAGGTCCCCTACCACAATTACTCTCTCACTTGGTTCAAAGGCTCCTATACATTCACTTAACATCTCCCAAAATCTCTCTCTCTCCTCTACATTCCTCTCTTCTCCAGGTGCATACACGCTTATTATGACCCACTTTTCGCATCCAACCTTTACTTTAATCCACATAATTCTTGAATTTACACTTTCATATTCTCTTTTCTCATTCCATAACTCATCCTTCAACATTACTGCTACCCCTTCCTTTGCTCTAACTCTCTCAGATACTCCAGATTTAATTCCATTTATTTCCCCCCACCAAAACTACCCTACCCCCTTCAGTTTTGTTTCGCTTAGGGCCAGGACATCCAACTTGTTTTCATTCATGTTAATAAATATTAATTACAAGGAATGCTGCTAGCAGGCCTAGGCATTTCGTGCACATTAATATTAATTCTTGCTCTATGTAACAAACTCAACACATATTATTCTGTTTAATATTTTTTTCAGTAGTCCTATTCATGAGCTTGTCCAAAATGACTCAGTGATCCACTAATCTGGATTCCCCCGGATTCGTCCGGATTCGCTCGGATTCGTCTAATGACCGGATTCAAAAGGGTTCATTGATAACAAGGTATCCTCTGACTGGTTTCACTAACTGATTAGGCTTTACGTGCCCTTATCAAATGGTAAAACAGTAACTACAACAAATAGATACAATACAGGTGATTATTAGTAAAAATACACAGTGATCCACATACCGGATTCACCGGATTCTGGCAGATTCAAACGGTTTCGTTTGAAATAAAGCCAAATCGGAAGAACTCTTACAAAAAAAATAAATACTTCGAGGAATTATAGACTAGCTAGCTAGGAGAGTTGTCAAGTATTGTAAGAGGAGCACCACCATGAAGATGTGTATAGTCTGCAGGAAGGGTAAGTGACGAAGACACGTCTGGATTGCTTGCCATCTGTGTGGTCAGTGGTTCCATAGTATATGCAGGGATTGTAAACCCGTGACCACACTTGACATAAACTCAGAGAGAGTTTTGGGTCTGCCCAAACGAGATACAACTGTATGAGAAAATGACACCCACGTTAAAAGATAAGAACACCAATAAAACATCCTTCTTGAAAGACATGTCAGCATAGTATGACAGCTGGGAAAATACGATGGGTGGTAGGGATGGGGCAGTCTTGGACAGTGCTCCTGAGTGTGCTAGTGTTGTCCTGGAGGACAGTGCTCCAGAGGGTTCTAGTGATGTCCTGGAAGACAATGCTTTTGAGGTTACTAGTGCTGTTCTGGAGGACAGTGAAGACAACCTTATTCCGTCCACAGAGATTCAAAATAGAGATACTGCTGGAGATGGACCAAAAGAGGATGATACCTCAGGGAATAGTGTCGACACACTACCAGCAAAACCTGGTGGAAGCACTGATGTCCTTACAAGGGTGAAAGATAGGGAGGAAACAGGAAAAATAAATGCACCAGCAGCGATTGCAGCTACAGTCTATGTAAATGGGTATCTGCAGGCACCCCAGGAGGCAGCTCAGATGAAAATTCACACACACACGAACTATTAAATCTCTACACCAAATTCACCTTAAGTCAGCAAATAGTAGAGCCTACGAGACTAGAAAATGACCTCATCTTCACTAACAATGACGATGTGATACGTAATATAACCATATCAAAGACAATACACTCAGATCACAACATAATAGAGGTACAGACATGTATACACAGGGCTCCTGACCAGCAAAATGTGAGCAGTCATGAAGGTCTCTTCACGAAATTCAATTTCAATAACAAAAACATACAATGGGATCAAGTAAACCATGTCTTAAATGAAACAAGCTGGGAAGATATCCTAAACAACACAGACCCGAACATCTGCCTTGAAAAAATGAATTCTGTGGTTCTTGAGATCTGCTCAAGACACATTCCATTAAGAAAAAGAAAGAAACGATGTAAATTAGAAAGAGAGAGACGTTCCCTATACAGACAAAGGCAAAGAGTCACAGAGCTGCTGAGTGGGGTCAATATATCTCAAATACAAAGGGAGGCACTAGTCAATGAAATTGCAAATACCGAACTTATGCTGAAGGAATCTTACAGGAGACAAGAATCACAGGAAGAACTAAAAGCCTTGAAGGAAACTGAAAAAAAATACTTCTTCTCTTATGCCAGATCTAAGGGAAAAACAACATCCAGCATTTGTCCCATGCTTAGGCGGGATGGGACATACACAGATGATAGCCAAGAAATGAGTGTTCAGCTATCCACTGCCCACTCTAAGGGTCGACAATCCAAATAAATTCTTTATGAACGAAACCCAAAATTTGGTCATCCTAAAAATCTCGAATTTTATTCTGACTCCAAAAGACTTAGAAGAGGCAATTAATGACATGCCCATGCACTCTGCCTCAGGCCCAGACTCATGGAGCTCCGTGTTCATCAAGAATTGCAAGAAGCCCCTATCACGTGCTTTCAGCATTTTATGGAGAGGGAGCAAGGACACAGGGGTCATCCCACACAACAGACACAGCCCCACTCCACAAATGTGGCAGTAAAGCAATTGCAAAGAACTACAGACCGATAGCACTAACATCCGATATAATAAAAATCTTTGAGAGGGCTCTAAGAAGCAAGATAGCCAACTACCTAGATACTCATCAGTTACACAACCCAGGGCAACACGGACTTAGAGCAGGTCGCTCCTGTCTGTTCCAGTTACCGGACCACTATGACAAGGTCCTGGATGTTATAGAGGATAAACAAAATGCAGACTTTGTAAAAGCTTTCAACAAGTGTGACCATGGTGTAATAGCACACAAAATGCGTCATAAAGGAATAACGGGAAAAGTTGGAAGATGGATCAACAACTTCCTGACAAACAGACCACAAAGAGTAATAGTAAACAGAGTAAAGTCTGAGGCAGCCATAGTGTAAAGCTCTGTTCCACAAGGCACTGTACTCGCTCCCATTCTATTCCTCATCCTCATTTCTGACATAGACAGAGATGTAAGCCACAGCTCCGTGTCTTCCTTTGAGGATGACACCCAGATCACCATGACAGTGACCACCATCGAAGACACCGCAAGACTCCAAGTGGACATCAACTAAATCTTCAAATGGGTCACTCAAGACAATATGAAGTTCAACGAGGAGAAATTTCAACTACTCATATACGGAAAACTTGAAGAAATTAAAAATGTGTCAGGATATACCACAAATTCTAAACATGCAATAGAGCGGAAGAGTAATGTGAAGGACCTGGGAGTAATAATGTCAGAGGGTCTCACCTTCAAAGACCACAACAATGTATCTACCTCATCTGCTAAGAAAATGATAGGATGGATATTGAGAACCTTCAAAACTTTTTTTTATTATTATTTTTTTATTAAAAACGAAACTACATACAAAATTGGAATATAAACAGTAAATCATACAAAAGTGAACTCCACACCATAACCATTATACATATGTCCTCCTGCGGACGGTTATACCTTCAAACATTGTCGAAAAACCCTAAAGGTATTCCTTCCATCTTACAATATACAGTATGACCTAAGAATATTACATCATTTCATGTATCAACTAAAGTTTTCTACCTTCAATTAAAATTTAAATTCAAACTCATCCAATTAATGACAGTTGCCATTGTTATCAATGACCAGATCCTCTCATGCTTGTGTCGTTTCGTATTTCTCTTAATATACAAACAATACAAGATATTCCCTAAATAGTTGCTTCATCCCGTATATATATTCCTACTATACCATGGAAAAATCCCTCTGATAAGATGACCACTTCCAATATTATATATCCTCTGACATTTCTAACAATATGTATGAAATGGACAACCATGGTTAACCATATGAACTTAAAAAACTTCAGTTATAATTATCCCCCATAAACCTTTCTCTTCCTGACAACACACAATCTCCCCCTTTTAACCCCCCCCCCCCATGTTAGGTTCTAAATTCACGGTGTATGTTACATATTACTAACACTAGTGAGTACCTTATATCTCACAATAACATTATATGCACATGCTAAAAAGGTCGCCTTACACAGAAGGCAGCCTTTTAAAAATTGGTAACATACATCCCTATACTCTTACATATATATATACATTTGCGTATATACTCGATCACACATACCCACACCGACTCATACACTTTAACACAACAACAGATAAGACTTTTACAACCTTATATTTTAATCTTTTATTAGGAAAAAAGCAAGACAATTGAATAATTTTGAGAAAAACATGATTACTCTGTATCCTTTATACCAAAATGTTAACAATGCTCTGAGTGTTCCCTCTTGTAGTTGTCTCACTGACAAAGATCATTTACCTTATTAAAACTATGATCATCAATGACCTCTTGTCTTTCAACACATGGTTAAACTAAAACATTCACACACAAGAAAACTCTCCAATTACACCACATCTGACATGTCATCCCCTCCCATACAACTCTCATGACAATCCTACCACATTTACATATCCTTCATTATGGTCATAATTCACTCTCGAAAAGGAAAATGGTCCCTTAGTACTTAAGTAGCCAAATTACTGAGTCCCCTTACTGTTATATTTCTATATGCCTCCGGGAACGCAGTTGTCCACCTGTTACCATAAATGAGTTTATTTCTGCATACTGTGTGATAAATTCCTGCCGCAATAGCCCTTACCCTAATCCCCCCGCCTTTTTCCTTCAAGCCCCAGGAATAAAACAAGAAATCTGCCACAATGTACAGAATGGCTCTTTTTACAACCTCAGACACCCCCCTTACCTCTAAAGTTAGGGCACGCAGGAGTTCTACATTGCCCCCACCCATTAACTTGAAGACTCTAGCCAGCCACACCCGTACCTGCCCCAACTCCCTACAAAAACTATACGGCATGAAAAGCTGTTTCCGATTCCTCACAATGTTCGCATTTCGCCTCCTTTACCAAACCCATCACACACAAAGCCTGCTTTGACGCTAAAATCCCCATTACAAACCTATAAACTAACTCCCTTACCCTCAGCATTAATCTAAGTTTCTGGAAATCATGCCAAATCGTACCCCAATCATACAAAGGGTATACTGCCACCCCTTGCATGACTTCAGGTTTCCTACTCATCTCTACCAACCTTCCCACCTTGAGCTTGTTTACCTCACCTATTACTAACATGACCCTTAGCATATTTTCATATTGCATTAAGTCCTTTCCTCCCCACCATCGTCGTAAATCCCCCATCACCCTCCTGACCCTCACCCCTTTTACCCCCCCCTCCCTTACGTACCTCTGTTTAACATACATGGCCTTTACCCTCGGCCCTAGCATCAAAAGCCCTACTCCCCCTCTGCGCACATTCGTCATAACCACCTCTTTACTTAGCCATGCTCGTCCAAAACCCCATATATAACGAAGCACCCTTCTCTGTATCTCCTTTATCTCCTGTTCCCGTAAAGGATACACCACTGCCACGTTCCACACTTTACTATAAACCAATGAATTTATTATTATTGTCCTTTGCATTAAAGTAACATCCTTCGCTTTAGGTTCCTAATCCGTTGTACAACTTTCTCTCCCACCAATTCCGAATTCCTCCGTCTAGCCTCTTGCTCATCTGCCATATAGATAATCCCACAAATTTTCAGCTATTCAGTCACATCCCATCCAAACTCCACCCCCATTCTACCCCCCACCCAATCTCCTATCTCTAATAATTTCGATTTAGCTCTGTTGACACGCATGCCTGACGCCTCGCCAAAAAACCTCATTACTCTCTCCACCTTTCGCAAACCGTCGACATCATTGATCAGTATTGTTGTGTCATCTACATAACCAACTGCCTCTGTGAACCCCTTACCCTCCTCCTGTAACGTTGTTGCTTCCTCAACCATTCCATAAAATGGGTGGTGCATACTTGCAAACAGAATTTGAGACATAGGACACCATTGTCTCAAACCTTCCTCCATTTTCAATACGCTACCCAACCTACCATTAATTTGCACCTGAATCGTGGCTTCTGCATACAAGGTCTTCACGCATTTTAATATTCCCTCCCCAAAACCCATAAGCCTTAAAGTGTCAACCATGTACTCTCTATTCACACCGTCATAAGCATTCTCCCAATCAATGCCCAAAATTCCACCACCCTTACAACCCTGCAAAAATTCCCTAATACGACTATGTCCATCCCTCATACTACGACCCGGAATTCCCAACTGACCCTTGTGCACCATACCACCTATTACCTTCTTCATCCTGTTCCCTAGAATCTTCGCAAAAATCTTATAATCCGTACACATTAAAGATATGGCCCTGTACGTGCTCAGTGTTCTCCCCTCCCTCTTTTTCTTTACAAGCACGACCACACCCGTCCTGTGACGTTCACAATTTCCCTTCCTTCAGCATAATATTTAATACCTGAACCAAACAAACATTTATGGTTTCCCAATGTACTCTATAAAAGTCATTGGAAAGCCCATCAATTCCTGGTGCTTTCCCCTTACTTAAATTGAACACCGCTTCTTTCACTTCTTCCACCCTTATTATTCCCTCCAAACCCCCTCTGTCCTCCCCACCTTTCCCCAAGACCTTCACCCCTCCTCTTTCTTTATTAACTATCCCCACGTTACCCTTTTCCCATTTCCTTTTAAACCAATAATCCGCATAATTACTTATCCCCTCAGTTGTCACCAACATTTTCCCCTCAGTATAACCTTCCAAATCGTCACTAACCTCTAAAAGTATTATAGTAGATTCCTGTTGTCTAATGCAAAAACTTCTTAACAAACTACCCGACGGTTTATCTCCCCATAGCACGGCATCCATACCTGCCCTTACCCTTAATTCATCAAATCTTTCATTATGTATTTCCTTTAATATCTCTCTTAGCCCTGATATTTCTTCAAAAGACTTCCCCTCCACATCCACATAACACTCATTGAGCTGCTGTTCCAAATAATTCTGTAAACCATACCTCCACCTCGCCTCCTCCCTTCCTTTATATTTATAAAACCCCGCGATACCAGGTTTAGCCCTATTTTCCCACCAATCCAAAATACTCCCTACCCCATCCCTTGCCCTCCACAATTGTCTCCACCAGTCTCTAAACTCTGCATTCACCACCTCACTCCTCACCAACCTCGCATCTAACTTCCAGAAACTTGAATATACCTTTACCACACCCTCCCAATCCAGCTCTACCAAAACTGCCCTATGATCCGAAAACCCTACGTCCACTGTTTTTACCCCTCCTACACTAACTGCTCCCGTTATATAAATCCTATCTAACCTCGCTGAATAATTTCTCCTAACAAAAGTGAAATCCACTCTCCAAGTCCCACTCCCCTCCACGTCCCTCACCCCTGCATCCTGTAAAACATTGCGTAACGACCGTAACACACAACCCGCCTCCCTTGGCTCCACGTCCCCCCCTCTTATAACACAGTTCCAGTCCCCCACAATTACAGTTACTAGAGGTAAACCCCTTAAAAAATACACTAAAACGTCTCTCACAAAATCCTCTTTTACTTTGATTATATTCTCCGCTGGCATATAAACCCCAATGAAACATACTCGAGATGCTCCCCACTCACCATCCACCCTCACTACCCTCCCCCCCCTTCTTCCCACTTTATAATACGTAAGGGACTATTTTCCTTCACAGCCACTGCCACTCCCCCTTTTAACCTAACAGACCCACTTACATACAATTTATAACCTTTTAATGCCAAAGCACAGCCTATCTTATAATTATGTTCTTGTATAAAGCATACATCCACATTATATCTCCTCAAAAACCATTCCATCCATACTCGTTTCACTTCATTCTTCAATCCATTTACATTTACAGTTGCTATCTTGAATTATTTTAAAAGTGGTGGTTTACCCTTTCTTCTTGGCACACACCCTCCTATACCGTCCTGTTGTATGGCATCTTTCTTGACAGTTTGCTTATTCACCCCCCCTATCCCTTCATTATCCCTAGAACCATTGAACCCTACATTACCCCTTCCCTCTTTCCCCTTATGACATACATCCTTTCTCCAAGATTTTACTCCTGTTCTTTGTCCTGGAGTAAGAACATCGTCCATCTCAGACGTTCCTGCAGTTCTCTTATGAGAACTCCCCTCCCCACACACCTCGTCACCTGTCTTTCCGCCCTATGGACCTCTGCCACAACGTTGTGCACATTAACATTAGTGCACACAGTATTCCTAACCTCCTGATCTTGCTGCACAGTTGCCTGCACCAGGTTACACCCTTCATCCACCTGTCCCTCCTCAACGTCATGCAAAAAGGAACTAAGTACTTCCTCCAGCAAGCCATCCTGTTGGCCCGTACCCTCCTCATCAGACGTCGATGTCGTCTGTCCCTTATCAACTGTTAGTGTTACACTTTCCTCCATAGCCGCCTCAGCCCTATCCACTTCTTCACTCCATCTGGAAGGATTCTTGTTTGGTCTTACTCCTTCCTCCGACACCCCCAGAGCATTCCTCTGATGTAAGATCACTGGTACCTGTTCCCTCCGTCCAGCTTTTTTATAGCATTGGGCCGCCATATGTTCAAACGAACCACATAATCTGTAAGTCTTCCGCTGCCCTGAGTAGTACACGTAGACCTGCGTTGAGAAGACCTCCATAAATACGTATGATGGAATTGGCTGCCTCAACGTCATTTTCAGCGTAAATGATCCTTCAGGTAGCCCCTCATAAGGTCCATTTTGCCACACCCCCATCACTGCTGAGTGGATTTTTCCATAGCTGCTAAACACCGCCGTCACATCATGCTCCGTCGCCTCAAAAGGCACGTTTCGTACCTTCACCCACGTCACATAGCTGGACACATCATGTAAGCAGACTTCCACCATAGTGTTCACTGCCAGCCTCTTCTCTTGATATTTGTTGACTATGCTTGTGTAGAATCCTGCGTCTTTAAACTTGATGAAAATTCTCGACACACCATTTACTGCTACTCCATATAATTCTTCGGTCGGTATTCCATATACCTCACTGATGATGGCATGCAGTAACACGTGCATGGTTGTTCCTGTAAGCGTGCCACACAACAATTCCACACAAACAGTGCTCACCCGGCGTCCAATGCGGTCCGCCATGTTGTATGCACAAAACAGAAAAACTGCACAGCCTGTCCGCACGGCCCGAGAGCGACGAGGACAATGGCCTTCAAAACTAGGGACGCCAAGACCATGATGATTCTCTTCAAATCGCTTGTGCTCTCTAGGCTGGAATACTGCTGTACACTAACAGCCCTCTTCAAGGCTGGCGACATTGCAGACCTGGAGAGTGTACAAATAACTTTCACGGCACACATAAGTACAATAAGGCACCTAAACTACTGGGAACGGTTGAAGATCCTTGATCAGTATTTCCTAGAACGCAGGCGAGAGAGATACATGATAATATACACTTGGAAGGTCTTGCAGGGATTGGTACCAAACTTGTACACTAAAATCACTCCCTACGAAAGCAAAAGACTCGGCAGGAGATGCAACATTTCCCCGATGAAAAGCAGGGGCGCCTCGGGTACACTTAGAGTCAACACAATAAGTGTCCAGGGCCCAAGACTGTTCAGCTGTCTCCCAGCATACATAAGAGGGATTACCAATAGACCCCTGACTGTCTTCAAGAAGGCACTGGAGAGGCACCTAAAGTCAGCACATTACAACCGGGCTGTGGTTCGTACGACAGCTTGCGTGAGGCCAACAGTAACAGCCTGGTTGATCAGACCCTGATCCACCATGAGGCCTAGTCTCAGACCGAGCCGTGGGGGCGTTGACCCCCGAAACCCTCTCCAGGTAAGCTCCAGGTAACCAGATATGTATGGGCGCCTTGCCGAAGTTAAGCGATGTTTCCCCATACCCATACCCATGTCCCCTAATACCCATACCCCATGTTCCCTCATACCCATACCTCATGTTTCCTCATTCCCATACCCCATGTTCCCTCATACCCATACCCCATGTTCCCTCATTCCCATACCTCATGTTCCCTAATTCCCATACCCCATGTTCCCTCATTCCCATACCCCAAGTTCCCGAATTCCCATACCCCATGTTCCCTCATTCCCATATACCATGTTCCCGAATTCCCATACCCCATGCTCCCTCATACCCATACCTCATGTTCCCTCAATCCTATAAACCATGTTCCCTAATTCCCATACCCCATGTTTCCTCATACCAATATCTCATTGTTCCCTCATACCCATAACCCATGTTCCCTCATATCCATACCCAATGTTCCCTCATACTCTTACCCCATGTTCCCTAATTCCAATACCTCATGTTCCCTCATTCCCATACTCCATGTTCCCTCATTCCCATACCCTATGTTCCCTCATTCCAATACCCCATGTTCCCTCATTCCCATACCCCACGTTCCCTTATTCCAGTACCCCATGTTCCCTCATTCCCATGCCCCATGTTCCCTCATAGCCATACCTCATATTCCCTCATTCCTATAAACCATGTTCCCTCATTCCCATACCCCATCTTCCCTCATACCAATATCTCATGTTCCCTCATACCCATACCCCATGTTCCCTCATTCCCATACCCTATGTTCCCTCATTCCCATACCCCATGTTCCCTCATTCCCATACCCCACGTTCCCTCATTCCCATACTCTATGTTCCCTCATTCCCATACCTCATGTTCCCTCATTCCCATACCCCATGTTCCCTCATAACTTTACCTCATGTTCCCTCATTCCCATGCCTCATGTTCCCTATATTCCCATACCAAATGTTCCCTCATTCCCATACCCTATGTTCCCTCATTCCCATACCTCATGCTCCCTCATTTCCGTACCCCATGTTCCCTCATTCCCATACCTCATACTCCCTCATTCCCATACACCATGTTCCCTCATTCCCATACCCTATGTTCCCTCATTCCCATACCCCATGTTCCCTCATTCCCTTACCCCATGTTCCCTCATTCCCATACCCAATGTTCCCTCATTCCAATATCTCATATTACCTCATTTCTATACCTCATGTTCCCTCATTCCCATACCCCATGTTCCCTCATTTCCATACCCCATGTTCCCTCATTCCCATACCACATGTTCCCTCATTCCCATACCCCATGTTCCCTCATTCCCATGCCCTATGTTCCCTCATTCCCATACCCCATGTTCCCTCATTCCCATACCCCATGTTCCCTCATTCCAACACCACATGTTCTCTCATTCCCATACCCCATGTTCCCTCATTCTCATACCCCATGTTCCCTCATTCCCATACCCCATGTTCCCTCATTCCCATACCAAATGTTCCCTCATTCCCATACCCAATGTTCCCTCATTCCAATATCTCATGTTTCCTCATTTCCATACCCCATGTTCCCTCATTCCCATACCCAATGTTCCCTCATACCCTTACCCCATGTTCCATAATTCCCATACCCCATGTTTCCTCATTCCCATATCCCATGTTCCCTCATTCCCATAACCAATGTTCCCTAATTCCCATACCCCATGTTTCCTCATTCCCATGCCCCATGTTCCCTCGTTCTCATACCCTATGTTCCCTCATTCCCATACCCCATGTTCCCTCAGTCCCATACCCCATGTTCCCTCATAACCTTACCACATGTTCCCTCATTCCCTTACCCCATGTTCCCTCATTCCCATACCCCATGTTCCCTCATTCCGACACCCCATGTTCCCTCATTCCAATATCTCATGTTACCTAATTTCCCTTGACCATGTTCCCTCATTCCCATACCCAATGTTCCCTCATTCCCATTCCCTATGTTCCCTCATTCCCATACCCCATGTTCCCTAATTCCCATACCACATGTCCCCTCATTCCCTTACCCCATGTTCCCTCATTTCCAAACCCCATGTTCCCTCTTTCCCATACAACATGTTCCCTCATTTCCATACCCCATGTTCCCTCATTCCCATACCCCATGTTCCCTCATTCCGATACCCCATGTTCCCTCATTCCAATATATCATGTTACCTAATTTCCATACCCCATGTTCCCTCATTTCCATACCCCATGTTCCCTCATTCCCATACCCCATGTTCCCTCATTCCGATACCCCATGTTCCCTCATTCCAATATCTCATGTTACCTAATTTCCATAGACCATGTTCTCTCATTCCCATACCCCATGTTCTCTCATTCCCATTCCCTATGTTCCCTCATTCCCATACCCCATGTTCCCTCATTCCCATACCCAATGTTCCCTCATTCCTATTCCCTATGTTCCCTCATTCCCATACCCTCTGTTCCCTCATTCCCATACCCCATATTCCCTCATTCCCATACCCAATGTTCTCTCATTCCCATACCCCATGTTCCCTAATTCCAATATCTCATGTTTCCTCATTTCCATACCCCATGTTCCCTCATTTCCATACCCCATTATCCCTCATTCCCATACCCCATGTTCCCTCATTCCTATATCTCATGTTTCCTCATTTCCATACCCCATGTTCCCTCATTCCCAAACCCCATGTTCCCTCATTCCCATACCCCATGTTCCCTCATTCCTATATCTCATGTTTCCTCATTTCCATACCCCATTATCCCTCATTCCCATACCCCATGTTCCCTCATTCCTATATCTCATGTTTCCTCTTTTCCATACCCCATGTTCCCTCATTCCCATACCTCATGTTCCCTAATTCCCATACCCCATGTTCTCTCATTCCCATACCCCAAGTTCCCGAATTCCCATACCCCATGTTCCCTCATTCCCATTTACTATGTTCCCGAATTCCCATACCCCATGCTCCCTCATACCCATACCTCATGTTCCCTCATTCCAATAAACCATGTTCCGTAATTCCCATAACCCATGTTTCCTCATACCAATATCTCATTGTTCCCTCATACCCATAACCCATGTTCCCTCATATCCATACCCAATGTTCCCTCATACTCTTACCCCATGTTCCCTAATTCCAATACCTCATGTTCCCTCATTCCCATAATCCATGTTCCCTCATTCCCATACCCTATGGTCCCTCATTCCAATACCCCATGTTCCCTCATTCCCATACCCCACGTTCCCTCATTCCAGTACCCCATGTTCCCTCATTCCCATGCCCCATGTTCCCTCATAGCCATACCTCATATTCCCTCATTCCTATAAACCATGTTCCCTCATTCCCATACCCCATCTTCCCTCATACCAATATCTCATGTTCCTTCATACTCATACCCCATGTTCCCTCATTCCCATACCCTATGTTCCCTCATTCCCATACCCCATGTTCCCTCATTTCCATACCCCACGTTCCCTCATTCCCATACCCTATGTTCCCTCATTCCCATACCTCATGTTCCCTCATTCCCATACCCCATGTTCCCTCATAACATTACCTCATGTTCCCTCATTCCCCTGCCTCATGTTCCCTATATTCCCATACCAAATGTTCCCTCATTCCCATACCCTATGTTCCCTCATTCCCATACCTCATGCTCCCTCATTCCCGTACCCCATGTTCCCTCATTCCCGTACCTCATATTCCCTCATTCCCATACACCATGTTCCCTCATTCCCATACCCTATGTTCCCTCACTCCCATACCCCATGTTCCCTCATTCCCTTACCCCATGTTCCCTCATTCCCATACCCAATGTTCCCTCATTCCAATATCTCATATTACCTCATTTCTATACCTCATGTTCCCTCATTCCCATACCCCATGTTCCCTCATTTCCATACCCCATGTTCCCTCATTCCCATACCACATGTTCCCTCATTCCCATACCCCATGTTCCCTCATTCCCATGCCCTATGTTCCCTCATTCCCATACCCCATGTTCCCTCATTCCCATACCCCATGTTCCCTCATTCCAACACCACATGTTCTCTCATTCCCATACCCCATGTTCCCTCATTTTCATACCCCATGTTCCCTCATTCCCATACCCCATGTTCCCTCATTCCCATACCAAATGTTCCCTCATTCCCATACCCAATGTTCCCTCATTCCAATATCTCATGTTTCCTCATTTCCATACCCCATGTTCCCTCATTCCCATACCCAATGTTCCCTCATACCCTTACCCCATGTTCCCTAATTCCCATACCCCATGTTTCCTCATTCCCATATCCCATGTTCCCTCATTCCCATAACCAATGTTCCATAATTCCCATACCCCATGTTCCCTCATTCCAATGCCCCATGTTCCCTCGTTCTCATACCCTATGTTCCCTCATTCCCATACCCCATGTTCCCTCATAACCTTACCACATGTTCCCTCATTCCCTTACCCCATGTTCCCTCATTCCCATACCCCATGTTCCCTCATTCTGATACCCCATGTTCCCTCATTCCAATATCTCATGTTACCTAATTTCCATAGACCACGTTCCCTCATTCCCATACCCCATGTTCCCTCATTCCCATTCCCTATGTTCCCTCATGCCCATACCCCATGTTCCCTAATTCCCATACCACATGTTTCCTCATTCCCTTACCCCATGTTCCCTCATTTGCAAACCCCATGTTCCCTCTTTCCCATACAACATGTTCCCTCATTTCCATACCCCATGTTCCCTCATTCCCATACCCCATGTTCCCTCATTCCGATACCCCATGTTCCCTCATTCCAATATATCATGTTACCTAATTTCCATACCCCATGTTCCCTCATTTCCATACCCCATGTTCCCTCATTCCCATACCCCATGTTCCCTCATTCCGGTACCCCATGTTCCCTCATTCCAATATCTCATGTTACCTAATTTCCATAGACCATGTTCCCTCATTCCCATACCCCATGTTCTCTCATTCCCATTCCCTATGTTCCCTCATTCCCATACCCCATGTTCCCTCATTCCCATACCCCATGTTCCCTCATTCCCATACCCTATGTTCCCTCATTCCCATACCCTCTGTTCCCTCATTCCCATACCCCATATTCCCTCATTCCCATACCCAATGTTCTCTCATTCCCATACCCCATGTTCCCTAATTCCAATATCTCATGTTTCCTCATTTCCATACCCCATGTTCCCTCATTTCCATACCCCATTATCCCTCATTCCCATACCCCATGTTCCCTCATTCCTATATCTCATGTTTCCTCATTTCCATACCCCATGTTCCCTCATTCCCAAACCCCATGTTCCCTCATTCCCATACCCCATGTTCCCTCATTCCTATATCTCATGTTTCCTCATTTCCATACCCCAATATCCCTCATTCCCATACCCCATGTTCCCTCAGTCCTATATCTCATGTTTCCTCTTTTCCATACCCCATGTTCCCTCATTTCCATATCCCATGTTCGCTCATTCTCATACCCCATGTTCCCTCATTCCCATACCCCATGTTCCCTCATTCCCATACCCCATGTTCCTTCATTCCCATACCCCAGGTTCCCTCATTCCCATACCCAATGTTCCCTCATTCCCATACCCCATGTTCCTTCATTCCCATACCCCAGGTTCCCTCATTCCCATACCCAATGTTCCCTCATTCCCATACCCCATGTTCCCTCAGTCCTATATCTCATGTTTCCTCTTTTCCATACCCCATGTTCCCTCATTCCAATATCTCATGTTCCCTCATTTCCATACCCCATGTTCGCTCTTTCTCATACCCCATGTTCCCTCATTCCAATATCTCATGTTTCCTCATTTCTGTACCCCATGTTCCCTCATTCCCAAACCCCATGTTCCCTCATTCCAATATCTCATGTTTCCTCATTTCCGTACCCCATATTCCCTCATTCCCATACCCCATGTTCCCTCATTCCAATATCTCATGTTTTCTCATTTCCATGCCCCATGTTCCATCATTCCCATTCCCCATGTTCCCTCATTCCAATATCTCATGTTTCCTCATTTCTGTACCCCATGTTCCCTCATTCCCAAACCCCATGTTCCCTCATTCCAATATCTCATGTTTCCTCATTTCCGTACCCCATATTCCCTCATTCCCATACCCCATGTTCCCTCATTCCAATATCTCATGTTTTCTCATTTCCATGCCC
Source organism: Cherax quadricarinatus (assembly GCF_038502225.1). Lineage (NCBI taxonomy): Eukaryota > Metazoa > Arthropoda > Malacostraca > Decapoda > Parastacidae > Cherax > Cherax quadricarinatus. The sequence goes on along the minus strand of NC_091333.1, from coordinate 33,175,098 downwards.
CATGTTCCATCATTCCCATTCCCCATGTTCCCTCATTCCAATATATCATGTTCCCTCATTCCCATACCCCATGTTCCCTCATTCCAATATCTCATGTTTTCTCATTTCCATGCCCCATGTTCCCTCGTTTCCATGCCCCATGTTCCCTCATTCCCCTACCCCATGTTCCCTCATTTCCATACCCCATGTTCCATTAATGGTATGAGGAAATCTTCTGGCAAAGTTTTCTGCCAGCGTTCAATCTTTATTGAGGAGTTTTAAACTCCATCATGCAGTAATATGTTAAGCGTATTTACTAGTAATAATTCAGAGAACCAGTTATCATTAACTTTTAAAATTGTTCTTAGTTTCACATACTAAACTTTTATGCATTTTTTCACTACTTTGTAAAATATTTGTCTAAATTAAGACTCAACATTTATAGTGATGATCTTAACAACATCTTGAGTCATTTCTTAAAATTCCAACATTCTCACCTAATTATCTATTCTTCAACATTTTCCATCAAAATTTGTGGGTATAAATTACCAGGGTTTATAACACAATTTAAACTGTTGCACCTGACAAGATATAAAACTAGAAGCGATGTACACTGGACGTGTTTAACTTCAGTATCAGGAGAAAGGTTAACAACTACAGTGTCAGGAGGCAGGTTAAAAACTACTGTATCAGAAATGTTAAAAACTACAGTAACAGGAAGGTTAAAAACTATGGTATTAGGAGCCAGGTTAAAAACTACAGTATCAGGAGGCAGGTTAAAAACTACTGTATCAGAAATGTTAAAAACTACAGTAACAGGAAGGTTAAAAACTATGGTATTAGGAGCCAGGTTAAAAACTACAGTATCAGGAGGCAGGTTAAAAACTGCAGTATCAGGAGGCAGGTTAAAAACTACAGTATCAGAAATGTTAAAAACTACAGTAACAGGAAGGTTAAAAACTATGGTATTAGGAGCCAGGTTAAAAACTACAGTATCAGGAGAAAGGTTAACAACTACAGTGTCAGGAGGCAGGTTAAAAACTACAGTATCAGAAATGTTAAAAACTACAGTAACAGGAAGGTTAAAAACTATGGTATTAGGAGCCAGGTTAAAAACTACAGTATCAGGAGGCAGGTTAAAAACTGCAGTATCAGGAGGCAGGTTAAAAACTACAGTATCAGAAATGTTAAAAACTACAGTAACAGGAAGGTTAAAAACTATGGTATTAGGAGCCAGGTTAAAAACTACAGTATCAGGAGGCAGGTTAAAAACTGCAGTATCAGGAGGCAGGTTAAAAACTACAGTATCAGAAATGTTAAAAACTACAGTAACAGGAAGGTTAAAAACTACAGTATCAGGAGGCAGGTTAAAAACTACAGTATCAGGAGGCAGGTTAAAAACTGCAGTATCAGGAGGCAGGTTAAAAACTACAGTATCAGAAATGTTAAAAACTACAGTAACAGGAAGGTTAAAAACTACAGTATCAGGAGGCAGGTTAAAAACTACAGTATCAGGAGGCAGGTTAAAAACTACAGTATCAGGAGGCAGGATAAAAACTACAGTATCAGGAAGATTAAAAACTACAGTATCAGGAGGCAGGTTGAAAACTACAGTATCAGGAAGGTTAAAAACTACAGTATCAGCAGGCAGGTTAAAAACTACAGTATCAGGAGGAAGAATAAAAACTACAGTATCAGGAGGCAGGTTAGAAACTACAGTATCAAGAGGCAGGTTAAAACTACAGTATCAGGAAGGTTAAAAAGTACAGTGTCAGAACGCAGGTTAAAAACTACAGTATCAGGAGGCAGGTTAAAAACTACAGTATTAGGAAGCAGGTTAAAAACTACAGTATCAGGAGGCAGGTTAAAAGCTACAGTATCAGGAAGCAGGTTAAAAACTACAGTATCAGGAGGCAGGTTAAAAACTACAGTATTAGGAAGCAGGTTAAAAACTACAGCATCAGGAGGCAGGTTAAAAACTATAATATCAGGTGGCAGGTTAAAAACTACAGTATCAGGAGGCAGGTTAAAAACTACAGTATCAGGAGGCAGGTTAAAAACTACATAATCAGGAAGGTTAAAAACTACTGTATCAGGAGGAAGGTTAAAAAACTACAGTATCAGGAAGATTAAAAACTACAGTATCAGGAGGCAGGTTAAAAACTACAGTATCAGGAAGCAGGTTAAAAACTACATAATCAGGAAGGTTAAAAACTACTGTATCAGGAGGAAGGTTAAAAAACTACAGTATCAGGAAGATTAAAAACTACAGTATCAGGAGGCAGGTTAGAAACTACAGTATCAGGAAGGTTAAAAACTACAGTATCAGGAAGGTTAAAAACTACAGTATCAGGAGGAAGGTTAAAAAACTACAGTATCAGGAAGATTAAAAACTACAGTATCAGGAGGCAGGTTAGAAACTACAGTATCAAGAGGCAGGTTAAAACTACAGTATAAGGAAGGTTAAAAAGTACAGTGTCAGAACGCAGGTTAAAAACTACAGTACCAGGAGGCAGGTTAAAAACTACAGTATCAGGAGGCAGGTTAAAAACTACAGTATCAGGGAGGTTAAAAACTGCAGTATCAGGAGGCAGGTTAAAAACTACAGTATCAGGAGGCAGGTTAAAAACTACAGTATCAGGGAGGTTAAAAACTGCAGTATCAGGAGGCAGGTTAAAAACTACAGTATCAGGAGGCAGGTTAAAAACTACAGTATCAGGGAGGTTAAAAACTACAGTATCAGGAAGGTTAAAAACTGCAGTATCAGGAGGCAGGTTAAAAACTACAGTATCAGGGAGGTTAAAAACTATAGTATCAGGAAGGTTAAAAACTACAGTATCAGGAGGCAGGTTAAAAACTACAGTATCAGTGAGGTTAAAAACTACATTATCAGGAAGGTTAAAAACTGCAGTATCAGGAGGCAGGTTAAAAACTACAGTATCAGGAGGCAGGTTAAAAACTACAGTATCAGGGAGGTTAAAAACTACAGTATTAGGAAGCAGGTTAAAAACTACAGTATCAGGAACGTTAAAAACTACAGTATCAGGAAACAGGTTAAAAGCTACAGTATCAGGAAGGTTAAAAACTGCAGTATCGGGAGGCAGGTTAAAAACTATAGTATCAGGTGGCAGGTTAAAAACTACAGTATCAGGAGGCAGGTTAAAAACTGCAGTATCAGGGGGCAGATTGAAAACTACAGTATCAGGAGGCAGGTTAAAAACTACAGTATCAGTAGGCAGGTTAAAAACTGCAGTATCAGGAGGGAGGTTAAAAACTACAGTATCAGTAGGCAGGTTAAAAACTACAGTATCAGGAGGCAGGTTAAAAACTACATGATCAGGAAGGTTAAAAACTACAGTATCAGGAGGCAGGTTAAAAACTACATGATCAGGAAGGTTAAAAACTACAGTATCAGGAGGCAGGTTAAAAACTACATGATCAGGAAGGTTAAAAACTACAGTACCAGGAGGCAGGTTAAAAACTACAGTATCAGGAGGCAGGTTAAAAACTACAGTACCAGGAGGCAGGTTAAAAACTACAGTACCAGGAGGCAGGTTCAAAACTACAGTATCAGGGAGGTTAAAAACTACAGTATCAGGAAAGTTAACAACTACACTATAAGGAGGCAGTTTAAAAAATAGTGTCAGGAGGCAGGTTAAAAACTACAGTGTCAGGAAGCAGGTTAAAAACTACAGTATCAGGAAGCAGGTTAAAAATTACAGTATCAGGAGGCAGGTTAAAAACCACAGTATCAGGAGGCAGGTTAAAAACTGCAGTATCAGGGGGCAGATTGAAAACTACAGTATCAGGAGGCAGGTTAAAAACTACAGTATCAGGAGGGAGGTTAAAAACTACAGTATCAGTATGCAGGTTAAAAACTACAGTATCAGTAGGCAGGTTAAAAACTACAGTATCAGGAGGCAGGTTAAAAACTACAGTATCAGTATGCAGGTTAAAAACTACAGTATCAGTAGGCAGGTTAAAAACTACAGTATCAGGAGGCAGGTTAAAAACTACAGTATCATGAGGCAGGTTAAAAACTACAGTATCAGGAGGGAGGTTAAAAACTACAGTATCAGTATGCAGGTTAAAAACTACAGTATCAGTAGGCAGGTTAAAAACTACAGTATCAGGAGGCAGGTTAAAAACTACATGATCAGGAAGGTTAAAAACTACAGTATCAGTAGGCAGGTTAAAAACTACAGTATCAGGAGGCAGGTTAAAAACTACATGATCAGGAAGGTTAAAAACTACAGTACCAGGAGGCAGGTTAAAAACTACAGTACCAGGAGGCAGGTTAAAAACTACAGTATCAGGAGGCAGGTTAAAAACTACAGTATCAGGAGGCAGGTTAAAAACTACAGTATCAGGAGGCAGGTTAAAAACTACAGTATCAGGAGGCAGGTTAAAAACTACAGTATCAGGAGGCAGGTTAAAAACTACAGTATCAGGAGGCAGGTTAAAAACTACAGTATCAGGAGGCAGGTTAAAAACTACAGTATCAGGAGGCAGGTTAAAAACTACAGTATCAGGAGGCAGGTTAAAAACTACAGTATCAGGAGGCAGGTTAAAAACTACAGTACCAGGAGGCAGGTTAAAAACTACAGTACCAGGAGGCAGGTTAAAAACTACAGTATCAGGAGGCAGGTTAAAAACTACAGTATCAGGAGGCAGGTTAAAAACTACAGTACCAGGAGGCAGGTTAAAAACTACAGTATCAGGAGGCAGGTTAAAAACTACAGTATCAGGAGGCAGGTTAAAAACTACAGTACCAGGAGGCAGGTTAAAAACTACAGTATCAGGAGGCAGGTTAAAAACTACAGTATCAGGAAGGTTAAAAACTGCAGTATCAGGAGGCAGGTTAAAAACTACAGTATCAGGGAGGTTAAAAACTACAGTATCAGGAAGGTTAAAAACTGCAGTATCAGGAGGCAGGTTAAAAACTACAGTATCAGGGAGGTTAAAAACTACAGTATCAGGAGGCAGGTTAAAAACTACAGTATCAGGAGGCAGTTTAAAAACTACAGTATCAGGGAGGTTAAAAACTACAGTATCAGGAAGGTTAACAACTACAGTATAAGGAGGCAGTTTAAAAACTAGTGTCAGGAGGCAGGTTAAAAACTACAGTGTCAGGAAACAGGTTAAAAACTACAGTATCAGAAGGCAGGTTAAAAACTACAGTATCAGGAAGCAGGTCAAAAACTACTATGTCTGGATGCAGGTTAAAAACTACAGTATCAGGAAGCAGGTTAAAAACTACTATGTCTGGATGCAGGTTAAAAACTACAGTATCAGGAAGCAGGTTAAAAACTACAGTATCAGGAAGCAGGTTAAAAGCTACAGTATCAGGAAGCAGGTTAAAAATTACAGTATCAGGAAGCAGGTTAAAAACTATAGTATCAGGAAGCAGGTTAAAAACTACAGTATCAGGAAGCAGGTTAAAAACTACAGTATCAGGAAGCAGGTTAAAAACTACAGTATCAGGAAGCAGGTTAAAAACTACAGTATCAGGAGGCAGGTTAATAACTACAGTATCAGGGAGGTTAAAAACTACAGTGTCAGGAAGCAGGTTAAAAACTACTGTGTCAGGAGGCAGGTTAAAAACTACTGTGTCAGGAAGCAGGTTAAAAACTACAGTGTCAGGAAGCAGGTTAAAAACTACAGTATCAGGAAGCAGGTTAAAAATTACAGTATCAGGAAGAAAGTTAAAAACTACTGTGTCAGGAGGCAGGTTAATAAATACAGCATCAGGAAGCAGGTTAAAAACTACTGTGTCAGGAGGCAGGTTAATAACTACAGCATCAGGAAGCAGGTTAAAAACTACTGTGTCAGGAGGCAGGTTAAACACCAATCTTGGGAGTGGACTCTAGCCTTTTTAATCTTAATTCCTATTATTTTCTTCTTAGTTCTTATGAAGCAATATCTGTTTCGTGGCTTCTGTGCCGTACACTGTTTTGTAAATTGTTCATAACACATAGAACACATCTAGTACACTTCTGACAGTAGACATGTATTACACTTCTGACAGTAGACATGTTTTACACTTCTGACAGTAGACATGTTTTACACTTCTGACAGTAGACATGTTTTACACTTCTTATACAAGACATGTATTGCACTTCTGACAGTAGACATGTTTTACACTTCTGACAGTAGACATGTTTTACACTTCTGACAGTAGACATGTTTTACACTTCTGACAGTAGACATGTTTTACACTTCTGACAGTAGACATGTTTTACACTTCTGACAGTAGACATGTTTTACACTTCTTATACAAGACATGTATTGCACTTCTGACAGTAGACATGTTTTACACTTCTGACAGTAGACATGTTTTACACTTCTGACAGTAGACATGTTTTACACTTCTGACAGTAGACATGTTTTACACTTCTGACAGTAGACATGTTTTACACTTCTGACAGTAGACATGTTTTACACTTATGACAGTAGACATGTTTTACACTTCTTATACAAGACATGCATTACACTTCTGACAGTAGACATGTTTTACACTTCTGACAGTAGACATGTTTTACACTTCTGACAGTAGACATGTTTTACACTTCTGACAGTAGACATGTTTTACACTTCTGACAGTAGACATGTTTTACACTTCTGACAGTAGACATGTTTTACACTTCTCATAGCAGACATGTTTTACACCTCTCATAGCAGACATGTTTTACACCTCTCATAGCAGACATGTTTTACACTTCTCATAGCAGACATGTTTTACACTTCTCATAGCAGACATGTTTTACACCTCTCATAGCAGACATGTTTTACACTTCTCATAGCAGACATGTTTTACACCTCTCATAGCAGACATGTTTTACACCTCTCATAGCAGACATGTTTTACACTTCTGACAGTAGACATGTTTTACACCTCTCATAGCAGACATGTTTTACACTTCTGACAGTAGACATGTTTTACACCTCTCATAGCAGACATGTTTTACACTTCTGACAGTAGACATGTTTTACACCTCTCATAGCAGACATGTTTTACACTTCTGACAGTAGACATGTTTTACACCTCTCATAGCAGACATGTTTTACACTTCTCATAGCAGACATGTTTTACACTTCTGACAGTAGACATGTTTTACACCTCTCATAGCAGACATGTTTTACACTTCTCATAGCAGACATGTTTTACACCTCTCATAGCAGACATGTTTTACACCTCTCATAGCAGACATGTTTTACACCTCTCATAGCAGACATGTTTTACACCTCTCATAGCAGACATGTTTTACACTTCTCATAGCAGACATGTTTTACACTTCTCATAGCAGACATGTTTTACACTTCTCATAGCAGACATGTTTTACACTTCTCATAGCAGACATGTTTTACACTTCTCATAGCAGACATGTTTTACACCTCTCATAGCAGACATGTTTTACACTTCTCATAGCAGACATGTTTTACACTTCTGACAGTAGACATGTTTTACACCTCTCATAGCAGACATGTTTTACACTTCTCATAGCAGACATGTTTTACACCTCTCATAGCAGACATGTTTTACACCTCTCATAGCAGACATGTTTTACACTTCTCATAGCAGACATGTTTTACACCTCTCATAGCAGACGTGTTTTACACTTCTCATAGCAGACATGTTTTACACTTCTGACAGTAGACATGTTTTACACTTCTGACAGTAGACATGTTTTACACTTCTGACAGTAGACATGTTTTACACTTCTGACAGTAGACATGTTTTACACTTCTGACAGTAGACATGTTTTACACCTCTCATAGCAGACATGTTTTACACTTCTGACAGTAGACATGTTTTACACTTCTGACAGTAGACATGTTTTACACTTCTGACAGTAGACATGTTTTACACTTCTGACAGTAGACATGTTTTACACTTCTGACAGTAGACATGTTTTACACTTCTGACAGTAGACATGTTTTACACTTCTGACAGTAGACATGTTTTACACCTCTCATAGCAGACATGTTTTACACTTCTGACAGTAGACATGTTTTACACCTCTCATAGCAGACATGTTTTACACTTCTGACAGTAGACATGTTTTACACCTCTCATAGCAGACATGTTTTACACCTCTCATAGCAGACATGTTTTACACTTCTGACAGTAGACATGTTTTACACCTCTCATAGCAGACATGTTTTACACCTCTCATAGCAGACATGTTTTACACTTCTGACAGTAGACATGTTTTACACTTCTGACAGTAGACATGTTTTACACTTCTGACAGTAGACATGTTTTACACTTCTGACAGTAGACATGTTTTACACTTCTGACAGTAGACATGTTTTACACCTCTCATAGCAGACATGTTTTACACCTCTCATAGCAGACATGTTTTACACTTCTGACAGTAGACATGTTTTACACTTCTGACAGTAGACATGTTTTACACCTCTCATAGCAGACATGTTTTACACCTCTCATAGCAGACATGTTTTACACCTCTCATAGCAGACATGTTTTACACTTCTGACAGTAGACATGTTTTACACCTCTCATAGCAGACATGTTTTACACTTCTCATAGCAGACATGTTTTACACATCTCATAACAAACATGTTTTACACTTCTGACAGTAGACATGTTTTACACCTCTCATAGCAGACATGTTTTACACTTCTCATAGCAGACATGTTTTACACCTCTCATAGCAGACATGTTTTACACTTCTCATAGCAGACATGTTTTACACCTCTCATAGCAGACATGTTTTACACTTCTCATAGCAGACATGTTTTACACATCTCATAACAAACATGTTTTACACTTCTCATAGCAGACATGTTTTACACCTCTCATAGCAGACATGTTTTACACTTCTCATAGCAGACATGTTTTACACATCTCATAACAAACATGTTTTACACTTCTGACAGTAGACATGTTTTACACTTCTCATAGCAGACATGTTTTACACTTCTCATAGCAGACATGTTTTACACTTCTCATAGCAGACATGTTTTACACTTCTCATAGCAGACATGTTTTACACTTCTCATAGCAGACATGTTTTACACTTCTCATAGCAGACATGTTTTACACTTCTCATAGCAGACATGTTTTACACCTCTCATAGCAGACATGTTTTACACCTCTCATAGCAGACATGTTTTACACCTCTCATAGCAGACATGTTTTACACTTCTCATAGCAGACATGTTTTACACCTCTCATAGCAGACATGTTTTACACTTCTGACAGTAGACATGTTTTACACTTCTGACAGTAGACATGTTTTACACTTCTGACAGTAGACATGTTTTACACTTCTGACAGTAGACATGTTTTACACTTCTGACAGTAGACATGTTTTACACTTCTGACAGTAGACATGTTTTACACCTCTCATAGCAGACATGTTTTACACTTCTGACAGTAGACATGTTTTACACTTCTGACAGTAGACATGTTTTACACTTCTGACAGTAGACATGTTTTACACTTCTGACAGTAGACATGTTTTACACTTCTGACAGTAGACATGTTTTACACTTCTGACAGTAGACATGTTTTACACTTCTGACAGTAGACATGTTTTACACTTCTGACAGTAGACATGTTTTACACTTCTGACAGTAGACATGTTTTACACTTCTGACAGTAGACATGTTTTACACTTCTGACAGTAGACATGTTTTACACTTCTGACAGTAGACATGTTTTACACTTCTGACAGTAGACATGTTTTACACTTCTGACAGTAGACATGTTTTACACTTCTGACAGTAGACATGTTTTACACTTCTGACAGTAGACATGTTTTACACTTCTGACAGTAGACATGTTTTACACCTCTCATAGCAGACATGTTTTACACTTCTGACAGTAGACATGTTTTACAGTTCTGACAGTAGACATGTTTTACACTTCTGACAGTAGACATGTTTTACACTTCTGACAGTAGACATGTTTTACACTTCTGACAGTAGACATGTTTTACACTTCTGACAGTAGACATGTTTTACACTTCTGACAGTAGACATGTTTTACACTTCTGACAGTAGACATGTTTTACACTTCTGACAGTAGACATGTTTTACACTTCTGACAGTAGACATGTTTTACACTTCTGACAGTAGACATGTTTTACACTTCTGACAGTAGACATGTTTTACACTTCTGACAGTAGACATGTTTTACACCTCTCATAGCAGACATGTTTTACACCTCTCATAGCAGACATGTTTTACACCTCTCATAGCAGACATGTTTTACACTTCTGACAGTAGACATGTTTTACACTTCTGACAGTAGACATGTTTTACACTTCTGACAGTAGACATGTTTTACACTTCTGACAGTAGACATGTTTTACACTTCTGACAGTAGACATGTTTTACACTTCTGACAGTAGACATGTTTTACACCTCTCATAGCAGACATGTTTTACACCTCTCATAGCAGACATGTTTTACACTTCTGACAGTAGACATGTTTTACACCTCTCATAGCAGACATGTTTTACACCTCTCATAGCAGACATGTTTTACACCTCTCATAGTAGACATGTTTTACACTTCTCATAGCAGACATGTTTTACACATCTCATAACAAACATGTTTTACACTTCTGACAGTAGACATGTTTTACACCTCTCATAGCAGACATGTTTTACACCTCTCATAGCAGACATGTTTTACACTTCTGACAGTAGACATGTTTTACACTTCTCATAGCAGACATGTTTTACACCTCTCATAGCAGACATGTTTTACACCTCTCATAGTAGACATGTTTTACACCTCTCATAGCAGACATGTTTTACACCTCTCATAGTAGACATGTTTTACACCTCTCATAGCAGACATGTTTTACACCTCTCATAGCAGACATGTTTTACACTTCTCATAGCAGACATGTTTTACACTTCTCATAGCAGACATGTTTTACACTTCTCATAGCAGACATGTTTTACACTTCTCATAGCAGACATGTTTTACACTTCTCATAGCAGACATGTTTTACACTTCTCATAGCAGACATGTTTTACACTTCTCATAGCAGACATGTTTTACACTTCTCATAGCAGACATGTTTTACACTTCTCATAGCAGACATGTTTTACACTTCTCATAGCAGACATGTTTTACACTTCTCATAGCAGACATGTTTTACACTTCTCTAACAATTACCTCTCACTGACATATTTAAAAGTGAAAGGAACAAGAGCCACCAGGAAAGATGTCAGGCATAAATAAAGAAAATAAATAGAGGAAATAAGTATATAATACTGATAATATTTATCTCACAAAAGAAATCTAAATATGTATGAAAGTTGGGCAAATTTATATACAGAAATACCACTGGAAAGTACTGGCTAGGCAGTACTGGTATTACAGTACAACTTGACCAAGTAACACTGGAAAGTACTGGCTAGGCAGTACTGGTATTACAGTACAACTTGACCAAGTAACACTGGAAAGTACTGGCTAGGCAGTACTGGTATTACAGTACAACTTGACCAAGTAACACTGGAAAGTACTGGCTAGGCAGTACTGGTATTACAGTACAACTTGACCAAGTAACACTGGAAAGTACTGGCTAGGCAGTACTGGTATTACAGTACAACTTGACCAAGTAACACTGGAAAGTACTGGCTAGGCAGTACTGGTATTACAGTACAACTTGACCAAGTAACACTGGAAAGTACTGGCTAGGCAGTACTGGTATTACAGTACAACTTGACCAAGTAACACTGGAAAGTACTGGCTAGGCAGTACTGGTATTACAGTACAACTTGACCAAGTAACACTGGAAAGTACTGGCTAGGCAGTACTGGTATTACAGTACAACTTGACCAAGTAACACTGGAAAGTACTGGCTAGGCAGTACTGGTATTACAGTACAACTTGACCAAGTAACACTGGAAAGTACTGGCTAGGCAGTACTGGTATTACAGTACAACTTGACCAAGTAACACTGGAAAGTACTGGCTAGGCAGTACTGGTATTACAGTACAACTTGACCAAGTAACACTGGAAAGTACTGGCTAGGCAGTACTGGTATTACAGTACAACTTGACCAAGTAACACTGGAAAGTACTGGCTAGGCAGTACTGGTATTACAGTACAACTTGACCAAGTAACACTGGAAAGTACTGGCTAGGCAGTACAGGTATTACAGTACAACTTGACCAAGTAACACTGGAAAGTACTGGCTAGGCAGTACTGGTATTACAGTACAACTTGACCAAGTAACACTGGAAAGTACTGGCTAGGCAGTACTGGTATTACAGTACAACTTGACCAAGTAACACTGGAAAGTACTGGCTAGGCAGTACTGGTATTACAGTACAACTTGACCAAGTAACACTGGAAAGTACTGGCTAGGCAGTACTGGTATTACAGTACAACTTGACCAAGTAACACTGGAAAGTACTGGCTAGGCAGTACTGGTATTACAGTACAACTTGACCAAGTAACACTGGAAAGTACTGGCTAGGCAGTACAGGTATTACAGTACAACTTGACCAAGTAACACTGGAAAGTACTGGCTAGGCAGTACTGGTATTACAGTACAACTTGACCAAGTAACACTGGAAAGTACTGGCTAGGCAGTACTGGTATTACAGTACAACTTGACCAAGTAACACTGGAAAGTACTGGCTAGGCAGTACTGGTATTACAGTACAACTTGACCAAGTAACACTGGAAAGTACTGGCTAGGCAGTACTGGTATTACAGTACAACTTGACCAAGTAACACTGGAAAGTACTGGCTAGGCAGTACTGGTATTACAGTACAACTTGACCAAGTAACACTGGAAAGTACTGGCTAGGCAGTACTGGTATTACAGTACAACTTGACCAAGTAACACTGGAAAGTACTGGCTAGGCAGTACTGGTATTACAGTACAACTTGACCAAGTAACACTGGAAAGTACTGGCTAGGCAGTACATTTATTACAGTACAACTTGACCAAGTAACACTGGAAAGTACTGGCTAGGCAGTACTGGTATTACAGTACAACTTGACCAAGTAACACTGGAAAGTACTGGCTAGGCAGTACTGGTATTACAGTACAACTTGACCAAGTAACACTGGAAAGTACTGGCTAGGCAGTACTGGTATTACAGTACAACTTGACCAAGTAACACTGGAAAGTACTGGCTAGGCAGTACTGGTATTACAGTACAACTTGACCAAGTAACACTGGAAAGTACTGGCTAGGCAGTACTGGTATTACAGTACAACTTGACCAAGTAACACTGGAAAGTACTGGCTAGGCAGTACAGGTATTACAGTACAACTTGACCAAGTAACACTGGAAAGTACTGGCTAGGCAGTACTGGTATTACAGTACAACTTGACCAAGTAACACTGGAAAGTACTGGCTAGGCAGTACTGGTATTACAGTACAACTTGACCAAGTAACACTGGAAAGTACTGGCTAGGCAGTACTGGTATTACAGTACAACTTGACCAAGTAACACTGGAAAGTACTGGCTAGGCAGTACTGGTATTACAGTACAACTTGACCAAGTAACACTGGAAAGTACTGGCTAGGCAGTACAGGTATTACAGTACAACTTGACCAAGTAACACTGGAAAGTACTGGCTAGGCAGTACTGGTATTACAGTACAACTTGACCAAGTAACACTGGAAAGTACTGGCTAGGCAGTACTGGTATTACAGTACAACTTGACCAAGTAACACTGGAAAGTACTGGCTAGGCAGTACTGGTATTACAGTACAACTTGACCAAGTAACACTGGAAAGTACTGGCTAGGCAGTACTGGTATTACAGTACAACTTGACCAAGTAACACTGGAAAGTACTGGCTAGGCAGTACAGGTATTACAGTACAACTTGACCAAGTAACACTGGAAAGTACTGGCTAGGCAGTAATGGTATTACAGTACAACTTGACCAAGTAACACTGGAAAGTACTGGCTAGGCAGTACTGGTATTACAGTACAACTTGACCAAGTAACACTGGAAAGTACTGGCTAGGCAGTACTGGTATTACAGTACAACTTGACCAAGTAACACTGGAAAGTACTGGCTAGGTAGTACTGGTATTACAGTACAACTTGACCATGCTAGACAGGTATTACTCTGTTAGGTAAAAGTACACATGTGCAACTAATGCGACATTTTTATTGTGGAAACGTTTCGCTCTTGTGAGCTGCAAGCTCTGGCTCAGGCACCTACCCAGCTCTAGAAGAGCTGGGCATGGTGTCGATCCATGCCATATCTAACCTCTGGACAAAATGCTGGTCTTCCTCTCAGAAAAATCCAGATTTTAGTACCAGGTATACAAACTGCTAACAAATTTTTCCTCTCCTTATCCCAAAATGCAAAGACCATCTACCAGATTATCGAAATGAATCATTCCTATATTTTTATTATATGATTCATTATCATAATTGCCATTAACCGCCCTGTATGACCACTAGCTTTCATTCATCACTTTTTAACATAGTTTCCGCTCTTCTTTCTCTATAAAAAACGCGGATGCTTTACCACTTTTAAACTCAAGACGATCAGTTCTCCTAAGACTCTTAAGTACTGTTCCAGGTGGACTGGTGGTTATTTTGATGCGGAAGGAGTGCTTGTTGACAGCTGAAGAATACAAAGACAAACTGGAAGCTCATATGGACCATTTGCAGAAAACAAATGTTTGGCAAAAGGTAATTATTTTGAGATCACTAATACTGCTTGGAAATTTATCTTGTGATCATATTTAGTAATGATGATAATTATAAACAGCAGTAGAAGGATTACAGACAGAACATCCCTGCGTGTCCCTGCGTGTCCCTGCGTGTCCCTGCGTGTCCCTGCGTGTCCCTGCGTGTCCCTGTGTGTCCCTGTGTGTCCCTGCGTGTCCCTGTGTGTCCCTGCGTGTCCCTGTGTGTCCCTGCGTGTCCCTGCGTGTCCCTGTGTGTCCCTGCGTGTCCCTGCGTGTCCCTGCGTGTCCCTGCGTGTCCCTGCGTGTCCCTGCGTGTCCCTGCGTGTCCCTGCGTGTCCCTGTGTGTCCCTGCGTGTCCCTGTGTGTCCCTGCGTGTCCCTGTGTGTCCCTGCGTGTCCCTGCGTGTCCCTGTGTGTCCCTGCGTGTCCCTGCGTGTCCCTGCGTGTCCCTGCGTGTCCCTGCGTGTCCCTGCGTGTCCCTGCGTGTCCCTGTGTGTCCCTGCGTGTCCCTGCGTGTCCCTGTGTGTCCCTGCGTGTCCCTGCGTGTCCCTGCGATCCCTGCGTGTCCCTGCGTGTCCCTGCGTGTCCCTGTGTGTCCCTGCGTGTCCCTGCGTGTCCCTGTGTGTCCCTGCGTGTCCCTGCGTGTCCCTGCGTGTCCCTGCGTGTCCCTGCGTGTCCCTGCGTGTCCCTGCGTGTCCCTGCGTGTCCCTGCGTGTCCCTGTGTGTCCCTGCGTGTCCCTGCGTGTCCCTGCGTGTCCCTGCGATCCCTGCGTGTCCCTGCGTGTCCCTGCGTGTCCCTGCGTGTCCCTGCGATCCCCGTTGGGGAGGGAAATTTTACTTCTACATTCAACGTCATCTTCCAGGATGTTTTACTTATACAGTGTGAAAATCAAACCCAGAAGCGGGACAATGACTCAATCCAAACTAGCATTATGGTAGGTTATTTAACCAAATTCTCAGTGATCTAACCAACCTTGCACCATTTGTGACTAAGTCTTATACCACTGCTAGCTAAGGGTAGGCTCAAGAATCTACTACTGCTTAGGTCCTAAGCCAGATTTCTTAACATATCAACTGTTTGCAAGTAATTTTCTATCTAGGAAAAGCCTCTTCTCCTACATAAGTTTCTTCCATTTTGTGCAAGGGAGGTGAAACCCTGTTGGTCTTTCTTCTCATTAGTACTAACAAAGGAAAATAAACAGTGCAGACTTGTGAGAGTAGAATTGTTAATTTTGCATAATTCACATTAACTGGCGGTGATTGTCTCAAGGTCGAGCCCCTGACAGGTTTCTAGACAACACTCTTTTTGTGCCATCCCCTTGGGCTTGGGATCAGTGTAACACTCCCATACATAAGTACTGCTCAGTGTGGAGTAATTAAAGCAACTCACACTCATGTACACCTTCCCAAAACATGACTACATTGGTCTGAATGGCTCTGGAGGTCCATGGTTTGATGTTCTTGCTGGAGACATCTCATGGGCATAATAGACCCAATATTTGACTGGTGAGCTTTAGATTTGGTCTTACTTGGGATAGTGGCTTTTCTGTTTCTTCTATATTCAGATAATAAAGAAAATATCTCAGCCTATCAGTGATTTCCCATGCCATAAAGCAGTTAGCCTGATAATTAAGCTGAAATTCATACAACGTGGGTCTAGCTAATTTCATCATAATGGCATGGCTGATGACCCAGTCATAGTTGTTCCAGTCATGCAAATCTTTGAGACTGCTTGTCAAATTTATAACATCTGTACGGTTCATAAGCAATGTAACTATACACCAGCCATAAGCTAGAAATTCCTAGGTAAAGCTTTAATACCAACACACTATATGTTTGAAGCTGCAGTTGTTAGATACATCCAGCTTCAAATGAGCTTCCTAGATATCCTTGGTTGTGACGTAAAAATATACAGATTGCTTGGGGATAGAGTGTTAAACCTTAAATCAGAATCTAGACTGATTACTGCAGTGAGTTATTAACATTATTTAACTGTTCTGCTCCTGGGTAGAAACGATATTGTAGCTGGTCCTGTACCTATTAACATAGTAGAAGGCAGGTTTTCACGACCAGGAGGAAGGTACCAAACCACCACCTAAGATTACAATCAAATTAATTGCACTTTGTATTAATTTTAGGCTATAGGAAAGACTACGACCTTTGGCTACATTCAGTTAAACAGAGACGGCAGTGAATCCTGAGATACCATTGAATGCAGTGACGTAGATTGCAATGACGTAGAAGACTACAATGACGTAGAAGACTACAATGACGTAGAAGACTACAATGACGGAGAAGACTACAATGACGTAGAAGAATACAATGACGTAGAAGACTACAATGACGGAGAAGACTACAATGACGTAGAAGACTACAATGACGGAGAAGACTACAATGACGTAGAAGACTACAATGACGGAGAAACTTACAATGACGTAGAAGACTACAATGACGGAGAAGACTACAATGACGTAGAAGACTACAATGACGTAGAAGACTACAATGACGGAGAAGACTACAATGACGTAGAAGACTACAATGACGGAGAAGACTACAATGACGTAGAAGACTACAATGACGGAGAAGACTACAATGACGGAGAAGACTACAATGACGGAGAAGACTACAATGACGTAGAAGACTACAATGACGGAGAAGACTACAATGACGTAGAAGACTACAATGACGTAGAAGACTACAATGACGGAGAAGACTACAATGACGTAGAAGACTACAATGACGGAGAAGACTACAATGACGTAGAAGACTACAATGACGGAGAAGACTACAATGACGTAGAAGACTACAATGACGTAGAAGACTACAATGACGTAGAAGACTACAATGACGGAGAAGACTACAATGACGTAGAAGACTACAATGACGGAGAAGACTACAATGACGTAGAAGACTACAATGACGGAGAAGACTACAATGACGTAGAAGACTACAATGACGTAGAAGACTACAATGACGGAGAAGACTACAATGACGTAGAAGACTACAATGACGTAGAAGACTACAATGACGTAGAAGACTACAATGACGGAGAAGACTACAATGACGTAGAAGACTACAATGACGTAGAAGACTACAATGACGTAGAAGACTACAATGACGTAGAAGACTACAATGACGTAGAAGACTACAATGACGTAGAAGACTACAATGACTTAGAAGACTACAATGACGTAGAAGACTACAATGACGTAGAAGACTACAATGACGTAGAAGACTACAATGACGGAGAAGACTACAATGACGTAGAAGACTACAATGACGTAGAAGACTACAATGACGTAGAAGACTACAATGACGTAGAAGACTACAATGACGTAGAAGACTACAATGACGTAGAAGACTACAATGACTTAGAAGACTACAATGACGTAGAAGACTACAATGACGTAGAAGACTACAATGACGTAGAAGACTACAATGACGTAGAAGACTACAATGACTTAGAAGACTACAATGACGTAGAAGACTACAATGACGTAGAAGACTACAATGACGTAGAAGACTACAATGACGTAGAAGACTACAATGACGTAGAAGACTACAATGACTTAGAAGACAACACAAAAATTATCCAGTACAAAAACAGTTTTTTTATAGATATTAAAAATTTACATGATTGGCACTGAAAGATATTACAATCTCTCTTTGGAAGTTAGCAAATACTCTGATTTGTATGTAAATAACCTGGCCTGTCTAAACTAACTTTTCCAGTGTACTGCTACGTCACAGTAGAGCTTAGGCCCACTAGACTCACGCAGCATATGTGCCCACACCACATAAAATATGTGCCCACACAACATATGCCCACACCACATAATATATGTGCTCACACCACATGTGCCAACACCACATGTGCCCACAACACATGTGCCCACACCACATAACATATGTGCTCACACCACATGTGCCAACACCACATAACATATGTACCCACACCACATCATATATGTGCCCACACCACATAACATATGTGCTCACACCACATAACATATGTGCCCACACCACATATTGTTCAAAGGACCAGAAAAAGAGATGTTGGACTCTCAGACAATCACCGCTGATACAACTCTTGTAAAACAAACAAGTTTTCACTTTTTATTTTCCTTTGTTATTACTAATAGGACAGAGGACAGGCAGGTCCCAGTTCCCCGTGAACGAAATGGGACAGACTTACTCGAGAGTGGAGGCTGACCCTAGTTACAGTTTCCCTATTGAATATCTCAGGTTAGCTTGACTCGAAGGTTACGCGCAAGAGGAGAATGGTTTAACTGGAGTTTACCTGGAGAGGTTTGCCTGGTTTACCTGGAGAGGGTTTCGGGGGTCAACGCCCCCGTGTTGATATCCTACAAACAATTGATATCTTTGTGATTGTGGCTTAGGACCTTAATGGTACTTGATTACTGGGCCTACCCTAAGTTAGCAGTGACACATGTCTCAGCTGGTGCTCTCAGCTGGTACATAACTCACTGGTTACATCACAAAGCTAGCAGTGACACATGTCTCAGCTGGTGCTCTCAGCTGGTACATAACTCACTGGTTACATCACTAAGTTAGCAGTGACACATGTCTCAGCTGGTGCTCTCAGCTGATATATAACTCACTGGTTACATCACTAAGCTAGCAGTGATACATGTCTCAGCTGGTGCTCTCAGCTGGTACATGACTCATTGGTTACATCACTAAGCTAGCAGTGACACATGTCTCAGCTGGTGCTCTCAGCTGGTACATAACTCACTGGTTACATCACTAAGCTAGCAGTGACACATGTCTCAGCTGGTGCTCTCAGCTGGTATATAACTCACTGGTTACATCACTAAGCTAGCAGTGACACATGTCTCAGCTGGTGCTCTCAGCTGGTATATAACTCACTGGTTACATCACTAAGCCAGCAGTGACACATGTCTCAGCTGGTGCTCTCAGCTGGTATATAACTCACTGGTTACATCACTAAGCTAGCAGTGACACATGTCTCAGCTGGTGCTCTCAGCTGGTATATAACTCACTGGTTACATCACTAAGCTAGCAGTGACACATGTCTCAGCTGGTGCTCTCAGATGGTACATAACTCACTGGTTACATCACTAAGCTATCAGTGATACATGTCTCAGCTGGTGCTCTCAGCTGGTGCTCTCAGCTGGTACATAACTCACTGGTTACATCACTAAGCTATCAGTGATACATGTCTCAGCTGGTGCTCTCAGCTGGTGCTCTCAGATGGTACATAACTCACTGGTTACATCACTAAGCTATCAGTGATACATGTCTCAGCTGGTGTTCTCAGCTGGTGCTCTCAGCTGGTGCTCTCAGCTGGTACATAACTCACTGGTTACATCACTAAGCTAACAGTGATACATGTCTCAGCTGGTGCTCTCAGCTGGTACTCTCACCTGGTACATGACTCACTGGTTACATCACTAAGCTAGCAGTGATACATGTCTCAGCTGGTACTCTCAGCTGGTACATGATTCACTTGTTACATCACTAAGCTAGCAGTGATACATGTCTCAGCTGGTACTCTCAGCTGGTACATGATTCACTTGTTACATCACTAAGCTAGCAGTGATACATGTCTCAGCTGGTACTCTCAGCTGGTACAAGATTCACTGGTTACATCACTAAGCTAGCAGTGACACATGTCTCAGCTGGTGCTCTCAGCTGGTACAAGATTCACTGGTTACATCACTAAGCTAGCAGTGACACATGTCTCAGCTGGTACTCTCAGCTGGTACAAGATTCACTGGTTACATCACTAAGCTAGCAGTGACATATGTCTCAGCTGGTACTCTCAGCTGGTACATAACTCACTGGTTACATCACTAAGCTAGCAGTGATACATGTCTCAGCTGGTGCTCTCAGCTGGTACATAACTCACTGGTTACATCACTAAGCTAGCAGTGATACATGTCTCAGCTGGTTCTCTCAGCTGGTACATAACTCACTGGTTACATCACTAAGCTAGCAGTGACACATGTCTCAGCTGGTACTCTCAGCTGGTACAAGATTCACTGGTTACATCACTAAGCTAGCAGTGACATATGTCTCAGCTGGTACTCTCAGCTGGTACATAACTCACTGGTTACATCACTAAGCTAGCAGTGATACATGTCTCAGCTGGTTCTCTCAGCTGGTACATAACTCACTGGTTACATCACTAAGCTAGCAGTGATACATGTCTCAGCTGGTTCTCTCAGCTGGTACAAGATTCACTGGTTACATCACTAAGCTAGCAGTGATACATGTCTCAGCTGGTTCTCTCAGCTGGTACAAGATTCACTGGTTACATCACTAACAGACACTACTATAACCTACCCTATAATATTACTTATTTTCCTCGTTTATTATCTTCATTTCAAGCGAAGTACAGACTCATAGCTTTATTTAAACAGTTGTTTTTAGCACAATTATCATCACATTCTCTTTTATCATACTTTCTTCCACATGCTTAAAACATGACCAAGATTGAATTTACATAAAACTTCTGTTATAGCAACACATGAATATGTTCCAATATGATGAGTCTTATTACTGTAATATTTGAAGTTTATGCAAACTGTACTACTGGAATATTTATCTAATTTTCTGCTCAGGAAGTGAAGAAGACTGTGGCAAACTACTTCTGTGGTAAAGAAGGAACGGTGTTTATCTACCGTGTACTGTGAGCAACTCGCTTCCTCATCCCTTCCCTCTGCACTGTAATTCATAGATTTAGGCAACAGTTCTCTTTGATTTAGAATTATTTGATTTTACTGCAAAAGAACCACCACGATGGAATTCAGGATTGAAACTACTGGTGCTCATGATGTCTTAAAATTAATCTACTTTCTGTCTGTTAGGTAAGACACATATGCAACAGTTAGGTATCTTTATTTCGAAACGTTTCGCCTACACAGTAGGCTTCTTCAGTCGAGTACAGAAAAGTTGATAGAAGCAGAAAATACTTGAAGACGATGTAATCAGTCCATCACCCTTAAAGTTTTGAGGTGGTCAGTCCCTCAGTCTGGAGAAGAGCATTGTTCCATAGTCTGAAACAACAACTCTAAAGACGGAATCTGAGTACAACCTTCCCCTGAAGGCCAAGTTATAGATAATATGAAACACTTCTACTGATGTATACCAGCTGGCTCACGCCACACTGTTAGATCAGATGGTGTAAGGCATTCCACACTACCTTGCCAGCTTTTTCATTAACATCAATAGGCTCTAACATTCAGGTAAACCTTTTCGTAATTCATGTAATAACTAGTGCACAGCTTCGGGTTCACTAGAGACACTAGAATGTTGGAAAGAATTACAGCTCTTACTTGAAGAATTCAAACCACCCAGTCATGATACTCTTATGCCCAAAATATATTTTATAAGTTCTGAGTCAGGTGGTAACTCCTGGGAAGATTTTGTACCTCAGTCGTGACTGCACAAGTCTCATCACACAGCTTTTAAAATATATTAGTATTCCTTTTCTTTAGCATCTACAGAAAACGAGTTTAAGTGTATTTGGAGGAACCTGATGTGAAATGAAGTGTAGAAAGTCGCAGTGGAATAGCATAATTAATAAATTACTTTCATTACCAAGACAAACCTTCCTACAACCATTGTCTGGCAGATAAAGACAATGTTGTCCAGGAGATCATTAATGTCATTACAACTTCAGACCTTGATTATATTTACACAGACACATCATGGCCAGCTGATCCACTTTACTACAACATTCATTATATACAAATATTCTAGCTCACTTACCAAGTTAATTTCACGATAAAACATTGTATTTCGAAATCACTTGACCTTAACAGAAAGAGAAAAATATATAATCAGAAAAGTGAAATCTAGCTCAAAAATATTGACCAGCTTGATGATCGGCCTGTTGTTCGTCCAGCTTCTTAGTGTTATAATAACGAAGAAGAATGTCAAACATAATTCCTTCTTGGTTAATGAAAATTTAGCCCAACCATCTTTGTTATTACAAACCTCAGTAAATACACAAGTCTTCTTGAATATAGTTTCATTTCTGCCTACTTGTGCGTTTTAGGTAAATTGGTCAATTATCAAGAACTCATTTAAATTAAGTCTCTTCTAAAACTTTCTCTTATATGTTTAAAGATATATTTTTTTCAATTATGTTAATATAAAAATTAATGAATTTTTACCAAAAAACTTAGATATTAGAAAACATCAATTTCAGGACCTTGAGTTTACCTGGAGAGAGTTCCGGGGGTCAACGCCCCCGCGGCCCGGTCTGTGACCAGGCCTCCTGGTGGATAAGACCCTGATCAACCAGGCTGTTACTGCTGGCTGCACGCAAACCAACGTACGAGCCACAGCCCGGCTGGTCAGGAACTGACTTTAGGTGCTTGTCCAGTGCCAGCTTGAAGACTGCCAGGGGTCCGTTGGTAATCCCCCTTATGTGTGCTGGGAGGCAGTTGAACAGTCTCGGGCCCCTGACACTTATTGTATGGTCTCTTAACGTGCTAGTGACACCCTTGCTTAGCATCTCTAGTTTTGAAGGTTCTCATTATCCATCCTGTCATTTTTCTAGCAGATGCGATTGATACAATGTTATGGTCCTTGAAGGTGAGATTCTCCGATATGATCACTCCCAGGTCTTTGACGTTGGTGTTTCGCTCTATTTTGTGGCTGGAATTTGTTTTGTACTCTGATGAAATTTTAATTTCCTCATGTTTATCATATCGGAGTAATTGAAATTTCTCATCGTTGAACTTCATATTGTTTTCTGCAGCCCACTGAAAGATTTGGTTGATGTCCGCCTGGAGCCTTGCAGTGTCTGCAATGGAAGACACTGTCATGCAGATTCGGGTGTCATCTGCAAAGGAAGACACGGTGCTGTGGCTGACATCCTTGTCTATGTCGGATATGAGGATGAGGAACAAGATGGGAGCGAGTACTGTGCCTTGTGGAACAGAGCTTTTCACCGTAGCTGCCTCGGACTTTACTCTGTTGACTACTACTCTCTGTGCTCTGTTAGTGAGGAAATTATAGATCCATCGACCGACTTTTCCTGTTATTCCTTTAGCACGCATTTTGTGCGCTATAACGCCATGGTCACACTTGTCGAAGGCTTTTGCAAAGTCTGTATATATTACATCTGCATTCTTTTTGTCTTCTAGTGCATTTAGGACCTTGTCGTAGTGATCCAATAGTTGAGACAGACAGGAGCGACCTGTTCTAAACCCATGTTGCCCTGGGTTGTGTAACTGATGGGTTTCTAGATGGGTGGCAATCTTAAGAACATAAGAACATAAGAACGAAGGAACACTGCAGAAGGCCTACTGGCCCATGCGAGGCAGGTCCAAGTCTCCTACCGGCTTAAGCCAATGCACCCAACCTAGTCAGGTCAGGTCACATTGACTTAAGGGAGGAACACGGCAACCGACCTGGTAGCACAAGCTATCAGGTCTAACTCACACCCACCCACATCCACTCATGTATTTATCCAACCTATTTTTAAAGCTACACAACGTTCTGGCCTCTATAACGGTACTTGGGAGTTTGTTCCACTCATCCACAACTCTATTACCAAACCAGTACTTTCCTATATCCTTCCTGAATCTGAATTTTTCCAACTTAAAACCATTGCTGCGAGTCCTGTCTAGGCTAGATATTTTCAGCACACTATTTACATCCCCTTTATTTATTCCTGTCTTCCATTTATACACCTCAATCATATCCCCCCTAATTCTACGTCTTTCTAGAGAGTGCAGATTCAGGGCCCTTAGTCTATCCTCATAGGGAAGGTTTCTGATACATGGGATCAACTTTGTCATCCTCCTTTGTACATTTTCCAGAGAATTTATATCCATTCTGTAATAAGGTGACCAAAACTGTGCAGCATAATCTAAATGAGGCCTAACCAAGGATGTATAGAGTTGAAGAACAACCTGAGGACTCCTATTATTTATGCTTCTTGATATGAAGCCAAGGATTCTATTAGCTTTATTGCGAACACTTATGCACTGTTGTCTTGGTTTCAGATTACTGCTAACCAGAACTCCTAAATCTTTTTCGCAATCCGTAATATTAAGATCTACATTATTTAGTTTATATGTGGCATGATTATTGTCCTGTCCAACATTTAGAACTTTGCATTTGTCTATATTAAACTGCATCTGCCACTTCTCCGACCACTGCATCAGTCTATTCAAATCTTCCTGGAGTGCTCGAATGTCCTCGTCAGAATGAATTCGACGGCCTATTTTGGTGTCATCGGCAAACTTGCCGATGTCGCTCTTTATGCCCTCATCTATGTCGTTTATGTAGATTGTGAACAGCAGGGGGCCCAACACTGACCCCTGTGGAACACCGCTCGTGACACTTCCCCACTCTGATTTCTCCCCATTTATGCAAACTCTCTGCTGCCTATTTGTCAACCATGCCTCTATCCAGGAAAAAATTTCTCCTCCTATTCCATGTGCTTTAATTTTCCTCAATAGTCTCTGATGTGGGACCCTGTCAAAAGCCTTACTGAAGTCCATATACACAATATCATATTCATTACCATGATCTACCTCCTCAAATACCTTAGTGAAAAAAGTTAATAAATTCGTAAGGCAGGAACGCCCCTTTGTAAAACCATGCTGAGATTCGTTGATTAATTTATGCTTTTCAAGGTGGCTACGAACTGCCTCGGCAATTATTGATTCCATAAATTTTCCCACTATGGAGGTTAGGCTTATTGGTCTATAGTTCGAAGCTAAGGACCTGTCACCTGTTTTGAAAATAGGTATCACATTTGCCATTTTCCACTTATCTGGCACCATGCCAGTTTGTAGTGATATGTTGAAAAGATTAGCCAAAGGTGTGCTAAGCTCCTCTTTACATTCCTTTAGAACCCTTGCATACAGTTCATCAGGGCCTGGGGATTTGTTAGGTTTTAATTTATCTATTTGCCTAAGGACCATGTCACTTGTGACCCTAATAGTGCACAGTTTATTATCGTCCTGTTCTACATAATTTATCATTACTGGAATATCGCTGGTATCCTCCTGTGTAAAAACTGAGAGGAAGTATGTGTTAAAAATTCTACACATTTCCTTATCACTGTCAGTGAGCTGACCCGAGGAACTTTTGAGTGGGCCTATCTTGTCCCTGATCTTACTTCTGTATACCTGAAAGAATCCTTTTGGGTTAGTCTTCGATTCTCTTGCAACTTTAACCTCATAATCTCTTTTTGCTTTTCTAATTCCCTTTTTTATTTCTCTCTTTAACTGAATATATCGATTTCTCAATTGCCCCTCTCCTCTTTTGATTTGCCTATATATGCCTCTCTTTTGACCAATCAGATATTTTAATCTATTGTTCATCCATTTAGGATCATTTTTGTTTGATCTGATTTCCCTATTTGGAACATAATTTGACTGAGCAGCTAGAACTATGCCCTGGAAAGCATCATATCGGCAACCATCACCACCTACCTGACCCTTAGTCAGGTCATTCCAGTTCAGCCCACCTAAGTAATTTTTCAGTCCTATGAAATCAGCCAAGCGAAAGTCAGGGACGGAGACTTGATTGCCATTATTAGGGGAATTCCATGATATATTAAAACTGAGTGATTTGTGATCACTTTCCCCAAGCTCATCATTAACCTCAAGATTATTAATTAGTGTTTCCCTACTGGCAAGAACCAAGTCAAGGAGGTTATTTCCCCTAGTTGGCTCTGTCACAAACTGTTTTAAAAAACAATCCTGGATCGTATCAAGAAAGTCACCTGACTCTAAATTTCCTGTCAAATTGCTCCAGTCAATCTGTCTATAGTTGAAATCTCCCATTAGCACAACATTTTCGTATGTAGATGCCTTACGAATTTCGTCCCATAGAAGTTTACTGCACTCCCTATCAAGATTTGGGGCCCTGTAAATCACACCCAAAATTAGTTTTTCTCGGCCCTCGAGAAGCTGTAACCAAACAGATTCAGTGGCTGACGCTTCTAATTTAATATCTTGTCTAACACAACAATTTAAATTGTCTCTGACATACATCGCTACTCCACCACCTTTCCTGTTGACCCTGTCAGTGTGGAATAATTTATAGCCTTGTATGTGACATTCAGAGGGCATCTCTCTATCTTTCAGATTGAGCCAGGTCTCTGTTATAGCAATAATATCTATGTCTCCTGCACTTGCAATTAATCTTAGCTCATCTATCTTATTTCTTACACTCCTGCTATTAGTATAGTAAACCTTAAGGGAGCTAGTCCCTTGCTGCCCTCTGCTGTCCCCCTTTGTTTGCTGACCTGATCTATTGTCTTTATTTATAACTTCATGCTGAATGCCTTTTATACATTTACTGTTTCCAACCCAAGTGTTGCAACCTGCTTGTTTCCCACACACACCCATACCTCTATCTTCTAGATCTTGCTTCTTAGGACCCTTTCAAAGATTTTTATGATATGGGATGTTAGTGCTATTGGTCTGTAGTTCTTTGCTGTTGCTTTACTGCCCCCTTTGTGGAGTGGGGCTATGTCTGCTGTTTTTAGTAACTGTGGGACGACCCCCGTGTCCATGCTCCCTCTCCATAGGATGGAAAAAGTTCTTGATGAACAAGTGCAATTTAATTAAGACTAATCCAGCTAAATATATTTTATATAAGATTATAATTTAATAATAAACAAACACAATGAAATATATTTTTTTCTTTAGGGTCAGAATGATTTTTGCAAAATTATTGCATACTCAAATTTTCATTTGCCAAATTCGGCAAGAAGTGCGTTGCTAATAATAATAATAATAATAATAATAATAATAATAATAATAATAATAATAATAATAATAATAATAATAATAATAATAATAATAATAATATCTTTAATTACTTAAAGTACATGTACTAGGTATACAGACCATAGCTGACATCAATGACATGCTATTATATAGAAAGTCGCTTGTTATGCAGAGCATTTCCCTCAAATTAGGTCAGTTTTGTCCAAGGATGCTACCCACAGTAGTCGACTAACACCCAGGTACCTATTTTACTGATTGGTGAACGTAGACAGCCGGTGTAAGGAAACACGTCCAATGTTCCCACCCCTTCGCTGGGAATCGAACCCGGACCCTCACCGTTTGAAGCGAGAGCTTTTGCCACTAGGCCAAAATCGCAAGTTTTACGTATTCGGCACGAACTTCCCCCACACTCACAACTGGTTCTTCCTCACTCCTACAAGATGTTATTCCTCCTTGCCATATACACGAAATCACAGCTTCCCTATCTTCATCAACATTTAGCAGTTCCTCAAAATATTCCCTCCATCTTTCCAATACATCTAACTCTCCATTTTAACCAGCAAATCCATTCCCTAGGCTTTCTCAGCTTATTTATCTCAATCCAAAACTTTTTCTTAATTTCAACAATATTTGTTGATAATATCTCACACACTTATTTGCTCTCTTTTTACATTGTTTCACCACTATCTTAACCTCTTTGTTTTTTTCCATATACTCCTCCCTAACTGATTACAGCAAAGAGTAAGGTGGGGAGGATAACAAAAAAAATAGGTAACAAAAGACTGTATATCAGAGTGGAGGGAGAGAATATGGAGGAGGTGAATGTATTCAGATATTTGGGAGTGGACGTGTCAGCAGATGGGTCTATGAAAGATGAGGTGAATCATAGAATTGATGAGGGGAAAAAGTGAGTGGTGCACTGACGAGTTTGTGGAGACGAAGAACTTTGTCCATGGAAACAAAGAGAGGGAATCTATGAGAATATAGTTATATCAACACTCTTATATGGGTGGGAACCGTGAGTGGTGAATGTTGCAACAAGGAGAAGGCTGGAGGCAGTGGAGATGTCATGTCTGAGGGCAATGTGTGGTGTGAATATAATACAGAGAATGTGTAGTTTCGATATTAGGACGAGGTGCGGGATTACCAAAATTATTATCCAGAGGGCTGAGGAGAGGTTGTTGAGGTGGTTTGGACAAGTAGGGAGGATGGAACAAAACAGAATGACTTCAAGAGTGTATAAATCTGTAGTAGGGGGACGGCGGGGTAGGGGTCGGCCTAGGAAAGGTTGGAGGGAGGGGGTAAAGGAGGTTATGTGTTAGAAGGGCTAGGACTTTCGGCAGGCATACATGAGTACGTTAGATAGGAGTGAATGGAGGCAAATGATTTTTTGGGAAACCAGCAGGCTGGACTTGATTCCTGGAGATGGGAAGTACAGTGCCGGCACTCTGATGGAGGGTGTTAATGTTGAAGTTTTGTAACTATGGTATATGCGAGCCTCTGGCAAGACAGTGATGGAGTGAATGATGATGAAAGTTTTTTTTTTTCAGGCCACCCTGCCTTGGTGGGAGATGTCTGATGTGTTAATATATATATATATATATATATATATATATATATATATATATATATATATATATATATATATATATATATATATATATATATATATATATATACATATACATATATATATATATATATATATATATATATATATATATATATATATATATATATATATATATATATATACATATATATATATATATATATATATATATATATATATATATATATATATATATATATATATATATATATATGTATATATTCCTGACAAGACGTGCCTAACTCTCCCTTATTGGCCGTTGTTGGAAGATCGTCTCTGTCGCTTTCTTGTTGTTGGTTCTGTGTAACTCTGTTCAGAGAACATTGTCTAGACTTACTGATTTTCGACGATGTACTGAGGTTGTGTGTCGCATAGACACTCTGAGCAACTCAGGTCCTGTGTTGTAGCTTCTGACCTAATTTGTACTGGTATCTGTGTACTGTCACAGTTGGGGATTTTCTTATGCTGAACTTAGATTCAGTAGTATGGGAGTTTTGTGACTTTTGTGCAGGATCTGCAGATGGTCCCTACTTAGTGTCGTTATATTATCTCCTTCTTCCTGATTCTGTGTCGCTGTTGCTTTTTATATTGCTGTTCGGCTTATCAGTCGTTTTATTGTTCAAGCAAGCTGTTCTGATTGCCAGGTGGTCAAGAAGTTAGTTGATGTGAGGACTTTGTCAGTCATTGGTTTAAGTCTAGTCGAGTGTTGAGACATAGTGAACTACTTAGAGCACTTACACACATACACACAAACTTATTTGTATATATATGTGTTATTAAATGTTAACAATGTACCAGACGGTACTTAAGACATATAAATGTGATATGTGACTTCAGCACAATACTACTGTACACGAGAGATGTGATTATTATTATTATTTTGTTTAAATTGATTAATTTAATTTACTTTGATCTTATACCTCTAGACATTGTTATTAATAAATTTATTAAATTTTAATTTCTTTAGTTAGTAGCCTACCAGTTGTAATCCTGAAGCACTAATAATTCTTATTGAATTCTAATGGATAATTGGACCCGGATACTGACTACTTGTTATGAAAACCCAGTAACAGGCTGGATGCTAGAAGGGCAGTCCTTTCTAGTATTCACTAGAGATCTCTATGCTTATTTGAAATCGCGTTTTCTGTAACAAATGGGGGCCTGTCCGGGAGGCTCTTGATCCAAGGTGTTGGTAAAATTGTCCAGTTTGACATACTAGTAATTCTATGGTCAAACACTTTGAGTACTTTCCTAATCTGAAGACTTTGAGTTTTGTCTTGTACAGCATACTAGGTGGATGTATGTACTTGACTGAGTCTCTTGATCCAAGGAGATGGAAATGCTGTTTATGAGCTCTAACTCTAAGACAACCAACACCAAAATTCCTAATAGGATTATAGTTTCCCATAATCACTCTCTCGTAGTACAATTATTTTCGTGATGTATGTCAAAGTGAAACAGTTAATTGATTCTCTGACTTTGTCTGAGTTAAGTACATTAAAACTTCAGACGTGTTGGCGAGTAGCCAAATATCTCGGTGTGACGTATAACAGGAATTACACCGCTGAATCTGTCAGAGCGTTAATTAAAGATATATTGTTTCCTGCTCATACAGAGATGTCTGATTACGATTCAGATACAGGAAGCCTAGTGTCACAATTAGGAAGTATGACTATTTGATGACGTAGAAGAAAGAGCAACTACGGCAGAAGTGTCTGAGCCTAGTGTAATTACATTCTCGCTCACGCCTTCCCACCTCACTGACACAATAGTACAGAGTATAGCTGGTAGTATGACTCAGCCTCATACTAGTACTGTGTATGCTACACCTGTATCTACTTATCCAAGACCAGATCTAGACTCTCTAGGGATGGCTGGACTAGGTGCCTGACCTAAGGACCATCCAGACTCATTCGTTAGATTCCTTACTCCTCCGTTACCCACTGGTCACATCTCTCAGGAACAGCTTGAGAGGTTGGAATGCCTCATTATGTTGCAGACTGCACAAATAGAAGCACAGAGGAAATTGAACAAAGAAGATTACCAGAGAGAAAATGTTCGTCTCGGAAAACAAGACTGATAGATCTGATAAAGTTGATAAATCTGTTAGTACAACACAGGACACATTTAATGTGCAGAAAGCTGCATCCATGGTTTCTAAGTCTTTTGAGAGTGACTTAGACACCTATTTTGATGTATTTGAGAACCAGGCATGTGTTATGAACTGGCTACATATGCACTGGGCCACCTTGTTGCACACAGCTTTGACAGGAAGAGCTCAAACTTGTACTGCTGCTTTACCATTTGCCAAGTACATTAGTTATGATGCTGTCAAGCTAACTATTCTAGAGACATATAACTTGTTACCTGTAAGTTATCAAATCGCATTTCGTACGTTACAACGACGACAAGATCAAACTTGTGTAGAGTTTGCTCGTGAGAAAAAAGTTGCATTTGAGAGGTGGTGTAGGTCTGCCAAGTGTAACAACTACAACAGCCTTGTTCAGTTGTTACTACACGAAGAGTTTAACAACTGTATGTCTGCTGTCATACAAGAATATCTGATCGATCATACGGCTTCGGATATTCTGAAATCTGCAGCATTAGCAGACAATTACGAGATTTCTCACAAACTTGTACGTACTAAAACACAGAGAAACAAGGTAACTAAAAGTTGTCCTAGAAGTTGGCAACCTAAATCAGCTGCTCAGTGCCAGCCTGTTGTACCTGCTACTGTAACTTCTCGTACCTTTACCAGGAAAACCCGCAATCCTGAATCTGTCTCTGTGGCTAGACAGAAGTCTGATAACAAAAAGAAGAAAGTTAAATGTACCTATTGTAACAGAAACGGGCATGCTAGAGAGTATTGCTATAAGTTAGAAAGAGATACGACAAGCGGTCGTGCGGCTGGCGCCCCCACACAAGTCGTATCCTCTTCCATGCAACAAAGGCACCAAAATCCTAGTAATACCTCTGATCCTACTGTTTTAGATAATATTACTCAGAATAGATGACTAGCGTCAGAAAGTGTATCTGACGAAAAGATTCGTTCAGCGATGAGTCCTTACTTATCGAGAGGTAAAGTAGGATTTGATGAATCACATCTAACTGAGATAATTACTTTCAGAGACACTGGCAGTTATCTCACATTATTAAGAGAAGATGTACTGCCCATAACTGACGATACCTATACCAAGATAGATGTATTGTTAGAAGCCTATGGAGGGGCTGTTATAAAAGTGCCTCTGCACAAAGTTTACATTGAAACAAGCTATTATACTGGTTATATTTCAGTGGGTATATCCAGTGATATATTTCCCATCAGGTCAGTGGACTTGTTGATAGAGAACGATATCCTTCATGCTGGTATATGTAAGGAACCACTTGTGATTGATAATAACACTGATGATAATTATGCCATTGAAGCTTGTAGAGAGAAGCATATTATATTTCCTCTCAGTGCAATTACAAGAGCTATGTCAAAGATACAACAACCATCCTTGTCTCCTGTTGAGTTAGTGGATGACAATGATTTGGGCTTGAATATGTTGTTTAGTGATGCTCTGCGCCCAGGATCATTAACACTGACTCCCCCCTGTCATCAATCTAGTCAGGACACAATTGACGTTAAATTTCTAACTCATGATGATTTAATCAAGGATCAGTTTGTTGTCTGAGAGATACAGCAGTTACTGTCTAATTATTCTATTTATATATTCACAGTAGTGGTGATATGTGTGTGTGAGGAGGAGACAGTTGGAGACAGAAGCTGAGTGTTGAGTGTGTAGTGTTGTGTGGGCGATGTTACTGACTGGCAGAACACTCCTGCAGCAGACCCCCCCCCTTCACTACACACCTTAAGCTTCCTCATACACAGATGTCCATACTGCCTCACATTCCACTACCACTACTTAAGAGTGGAATGCCCTCTCCTGTCTATCGCACAAGACTACTGTCCATATGCAGTCTCCACTACTATGATCTAGCCTCAACGTGTCACACTTGTCTATGCTATCCTGTCTCTACACTGATGTACATAACCATGAGTATACAGAGATACAATACTTCGTACCTCCCTAGTACTAGGGGCATAACTTAGTGATGTAGACACTGTGAAATTATAGAAGTGCTTGGCACAAGATTGACTCTGATTTATTTTTATATTAAATTGTGTAATTAATGTAACATGAGTAATCACAGCAATAATGTGAAAGACATTAACGCAACTTCTAGTGCGACCGTTTGTCATGTTGGGGAGGTGTTACAACCCCTGAATGGGTCACAATGTATATAATGTATATTACCTGTTCATAGAATTTTATATTGGTTATATTTGCAATAATAACTAAATCGTAAATATATTGCTTTATATTATTATTTGACTTAGTTATATTATCAGGTAGGATGTAACATTTATATATATTATTCAGTGCTCATAGTTCAAGTCTTGATTGTCTAACTACTGTAATTATCGCTCGTTGCTAGTTTCTCTGTCGGCTTCTCGGTGTTGCTGGGCAGCAGCTGTCCAGGAGCAATCACGTGATTGAGGGGGGTGTTCACACCTCGCCTGGAGTAGTCAGTCTGGGCTAGACTCTCTTGGTGGTTGGACATATTCCTGACAAGACGTGACTAACTCTACCTTATAGGCCCTTGTTGGAAGATCGTCTCTGTCGCTTTCTTGTTGTTGGTTCTGTGAACTCTGTTCAGAGAACATTGTCTAGACTTAGTGATTTTCGACGTTGTACTGAGGTTGTGTGTCGCATAGACACTCTGAGAAACTCAGGTCCTGAGCTGTAGCTTCTGACCTATTTTGTACTGGTATCTGTGCACTGTCACAGTCAGGGATTTTCTAATGCTGAACTTAGATTCAGTAGTATGGGAGTTTTGTGACTTTTGTGGAGGATCTGCTGATGGTCCCTACTTAGTGTCATTATATAATCTCCTTGATCCCGATTCTGTGTTGCAGTTGCTTGTTATATTGTTGTTCGGCTCATAAGTCGTTTTATTGTTCAAGCAAGCTGTTCTGATTGCCAGGTTGGTCAAGAAGTTAGTTGATGTGAGAACTTTGTCAGCCACTGGTTAAGTCTAGTCGAGTCTTGAGACATAGCGAACTACTTAGAGCACTTACACACATACATACAAACTTATTTGTATATATATGTGTTATTAAATGTTAACAACGTACCAGACGGTACTTAAGACATATAAATGTGATATGTGACTTCAGCACAATACTACTGTATACGAGAGATGTGATTATTATTATTATTTTGTTTAAATTGATTAATTTAATTTACTTTGATCTTATACCTCTAGACACTGTTATTAATAAATTGATTAAATTTTAATTTCTTTAGTTAGTAGCCTACCAGTTGTAATCCTGAAGCACTAATAATTCTTAGTGAATTCTAATGGAAAATTTGGACTAGGATGCTGACTAATTGTTATGAAAACCCAGTAACAGGAGGGATGCTAGAAGGGCAGTCCTTTCTATTATTCACTGGAGATCTCTAAGCTTGTTAGAAATCGCGTTTTTTATAATATATTATATATATATATATATATATATATATATATATATATATATATATATATATATATATATATATATACATATATATAAATATATATATAAATATACATATATATAAATATATATATATATATATATATATATATATATATATATATATAGATATATATAAATATATATATATATATAGATATATATAAATATATGTATATTTGTGTATATATATATATATATATATATATATATATATATATATATATTTATTTTTATATATATATATATATTTATATATATATATATATATAAGCAATAAAATCACAGTAAGCAGGTGACTTCAGAATATGCAAAACAACCACTGTGAAAGAATAGAGAAATTCAAAGCGCTTTCGTGACTACTCACATTATAAAGGAGCAATGAAAGTAGAGCATCAAAGAAAGGTATATGAATGGTCTAGTGCACGCCTCACTATCAGATCCCACAACAAAGAAACACCTGACGCGCGACTCATAAAAAAGAGAACACTGCAGCAGGCCCGCCGGCCCAACTAGACAGGTCCTTCACACAACCCACGAACAAACTTTTCTACCCAAGAAATAAGAATTTTAAAAATTATTATTTGTTCAATGTATTATTAAATTCTTCAAAGATTCTATTAATTATAAATGGATCTAATTTATATAAACCAAAGGAAATATTCATATTATTGTCAAAACTGCTTTTTCTGAAACAAGATTCAATTATATTCCTGTCGACCTTGGACTTGCTTGATACAACTTTCTCAGCTTTTTGAAAATCAATTGGATGGTTAAAATCTCTCACGTGAATAAATATAGCATTGGAATCTTGTCCAGTTCTAATGCTATATTTATGTTGTTTTAATCTTAGTTCGA
Source organism: Cherax quadricarinatus (assembly GCF_038502225.1). Classification (NCBI taxonomy): domain Eukaryota; kingdom Metazoa; phylum Arthropoda; class Malacostraca; order Decapoda; family Parastacidae; genus Cherax; species Cherax quadricarinatus. The sequence goes on along the minus strand of NC_091333.1, from coordinate 33,139,673 downwards.
GATTTTTACCAGTTTGACCGTAATAAACTTTATCGCAAATTTTACAAGGAATCTTATAGACACATCCATCAGCATTTTGGGGGGAATTCTTTATCAAAAGTTTTTTTTACTGTATCAAGATTTTTGAATACAACTTTAATATTAAAAGTCTTAAGAAGAGAAGGCATATCAACCAAGTTTTCATGGTAAGGGAGAACCAACATATTTTTAGTTGAATAAGGCTGGTTGTCCCTTTTTGGATTGTAAAAAGTATTTCTAGCAACTTTAAAAGATTTATCAATTACGTTTCTTGGGTATTTCAAATCATTACCTATTTCATAAATTTTGGATATTTCCTCATCTATGAACTCAGGACTAAAAATTTGTAAAGCTCTCAAAAACATTTATGAGAATACGTACAGTTTAACTCTATCTTGATGCGAGGAATAATAGTGGACATAGGAACAGTTATTTGTAGGTTTTCTGTAAATTTTAAATTTGAATTCATTATTACCCTTAATAATTAAAACATCTAGAAAAGGCAATGAGTTATTTTCTTCAAATTCAACAGTAAAGTTTATAGAATGGGCTAAGCTATTTAATTTGCCAAGGAAATGGTGTATATCTACATTTTTGGGCATAAGACACAAAATATCATCAACATATCTGAACCATTTAGCTCTATTAGGGAGGATTGTGTTAAGTAACCTTGTTTCCAAAAAATCCATGTATAGGTTACTAAGAACAGGTGAAAGAGGATTTCCCATTGCCATACCAAACTTCTGAGTGTAAAATTTATCATTAAATTCAAATTTTGCATCAACAATGCAAAGTTTAATAAGTTTAATGATAGTAGGAACTGGCAATGGTAAATCATAGTTAACGAGTTCTTCAGATAAGAAACTTAATAAATCATCAACAGGAACTTTCGTAAACAAGGAAGTAACATCAAAACTAACCATGTTAAAATCATTTAAGTCAGTCAAGGAGCTTAATTTATCAACCAAGTCTATGTTGTTTTTAACATTAAAGTTAGAAATTTTGCCAACAATAGGGCTCAAAATATCAACAAGCCATTTGGATAATTTATATGAAACTGACCCTATGGAGCTAATAATTGGTCTGACTGGATTCCCTGGTTTGTGTGTTTTTATTAGTCCATACATGTAAGGTAAAGATGGATTAGTGGAAGTAAATTGTTTGACTAATTCATCTTTGCCTTTCAGTAGAAGTTTTATTGTTTTATTGAAATTGCTGTTAACGGTTTCTAGGGGATTTTTTCTAAGTTTAGAATAGGTTTCAGTATCATCTAAGAGATTATTCATTTTTTCTTGGTAATCATTTTCTTTCATAATTATTATTGCATTTATTTTGTCTGCTCTAGTAAGGCGCAAATTTTTATTGTTATTAAGTGTTATTAAGTGTTATTAAGTGTTATTAAGTTATTATTGTTATTAAGTGTTTGGTTTTAACATAGAGATATATACCATTCCTTTACTAATATTAATTTCATCAGAGGATAAATTAGAAAATTTTTCAAAGTTACAAAAGGCTTTTGCAATTTCAACATTATTAAGTTTTTTTGAAGTTGCAAAACTTAGGCCATAACCTAGAGCAGCAGTTGTATGTTTGTCTAAAATTTCATCTGATAAGTTAATTACAAAATTGTTATTAGCATGTTTTGTCCAATCACTATTTTCAATTAAAATGTTTAATTTTCTTTGTAGCTTGTTTTTGAGTTCATTACAAAATTTATAAAATAGGTAATGATTTGAAATACCAAAGAAACGTAATTGATAAATCTTTTAAAGTTATTTTTTTTATTATCACACTGGCCGATTCCCACCAAGGCAGGGTGGCCAGAAAAAGAAAAACTTTCACCATCATTCACTCCATCACTGTCTTGCCAGAAGGGTGCTTTACACTACAGTTTTTAAACTGCAACATTAACACCCCTCCTTCAGAGTGCAGCCACTGTACTTCCCATCTCCAGGACTCAAGTCCGGCCTGCCGGTTTCCCTGAACCATTTCATAAATGTTACTTTGCTCACACTCCAACAGCACGTCAAGTATTAAAAACCATTTGTCTCCATTCACTCCTATCAAACGCGCTCACGCATGCCTGCTGGAAGTCCAAGCCCCTCGCACACAAAACCTCCTTTACCCCCTCCCTCCAACCCTTCCTAGGCCGACCCCTACCCCGCCTTCCTTCCACTACAGACTGATACACTCTTGAAGTCATTCTGTTTCGCTCCATTCTCTCTACATGTCCGAACCACCTCAACAACCCTTCCTCAGCCCTCTGGACAACAGTTTTGGTAATCCCGCACCTCCTCCTAACTTCCAAACTACGAATTCTCTGCATTATATTCACACCACACATTTCCCTCAGACATGACATCTCCACTGCCTCCAGCCTTCTCCTCGCTGCAACATTCATCACCCACGCTTCACACCCATATAAGAGCGTTGGTAAAACTATACTCTCATACATTCCCCTCTTTGCCTCCAAGGACAAAGTTCTTTGTCTCCACAGACTCCTAAGTGCACCACTCACTCTTTTTCCCTCATCAATTCTATGATTCACCTCATCTTTCATAGACCCATCCGCTGACACGTCCACTCCCAAATATCTGAATACATTCACCTCCTCCATACTCTCTCCCTCCAATCTGATATCCAATCTTTCATCTTTGTTATCCTCATAACCTTACTCTTTCCTGTATTCACCTTTAATTTTCTTCTTTTGCACACCCTACCAAATTCCTCCACCAATCTCATGCAACTTCTCTTCAGAATCTCACAAGAGCACAGTGTCATCAGCAAAGAGCAGCAGTGACAACTCCCACTTTGTGTGTGATTCTTTATCTTTTAACTCCACGCCTCTTGCCAAGACCCTCGCATTTACTTCTCTTACAACCCAATCTATAAATATATTAAACAACCACGGTGACATCACACATCCTTGTCTAAGGTCTACTTTTACTGAGAAAAAATTTCACTCTTTCCTACATACTCTAACTTGAACCTCATTATCCTCGTAAAAACTCTTCACTGCTTTCAGTAACCTACCTCCTACACCATACACCTGCAACATTTGCCACATTGCCCCCCTATCCACCCTGTCATACGCCTTTTCCAAATCCATAAATGCCACAAAGACCTCTTTAGCCTTATCTAAATACTGTTCACTTACATGTTTCACTGTAAACACCTGGTCCACACACCCCCTACCTTTCCTAAAGCCTCCTTGTTCATCTGCTATCCTATTCTCAGTCTTACTCTTAATTCTTTCAATTATAACTCTACCATACACTTTACCAGGTATACTCAACAGACTTATCCCCCTATAATTTTTGCACTCTCTTTTATCCCTTTTGCCTTTATACAAAGGAACTATGCATGCTCTCTGCCAATCCCTAGGTACCTTACCCTCTTCCATACATTTATTAAATAATTGCACCAACCACTCCAAAACTATATCCCCACCTGCTTTTAACATTTCTATCTTTATCCCATCAATCCCGGCTCCCTTACCCCCTTTCATTTTACCTATTGCCTCACGAACTTCCCCCACACTCACAACTGGCTCTTCCTCACTCCTACAAAATGTTATTCCTCCTTGCCCTATACACGAAATCACAGCTTCCCTATCTTCATCAACATTTAACAATTCCTCCAAATATTCCCTCCATCTTCCCAATACCTCTAACTCTCCATTTAATAACTCTCCTCTCCTATTTTTAACTGACAAATCCATTTGTTCTCCTGGCTTTCTTAACTTGTTAATCTCACTCCAAAACTTTTTCTTATTTTCAACAAAATTTGTTGATAACATCTCACACACTCTTTCATTTGCTCTCTTTTTACATTGCTTCACCACTCTCTTAACCTCTCTCTTTTTCTCCATATACTCTTCCCTCCTTGCATCACTTCTATTTTGTAAAAACTTCTCATATGCTAACTTTTTCTCCCTTACTACTCTCTTTACATCATCATTCCACCAATCGCTCCTCTTCCCTACTGCACCCACTTTCCTGTAACCACAAACTTCTGCTGAACACTCTAACACTACATTTTTAAACCTACCCCATACCTCTTCGACCCCATTGCCTATGCTCTCATTAGCCCATCTATCCTCCAATAGCTGTTTATATCTTACCCTAACTGCCTCCTCTTTTAGTTTATAAACCTTCACCTCTCTCTTCCCTGATGCTTCTATTCTCCTTGTATCCCATCTACCTTTTACTCTCGCCTGGACCCATCCTGGATAGATCTGTCATTTCAGCAGAGCCTTCAACATAGGAGGGATGTGGGTGGCCTTACTGTTATGTACAAGGCCAATATTGTGAAAATACCACACTTGGATCCACTTCGAGGACAGCGTGAAACAAGCTTTTATGCCAGAAGACGGGCAGAAAGCAGCAACTTCACTCTGGCTGTACCCTTCTCCAGAACATCACTCCATCTGAGATCATACATACCCAGGATGACTAGAGTATGGAACACATTCGTACAGCATAATGATGTCAACGAGATAAAGTCAGCTGATAAAATGAAAATGCTGGCCCATAGATGGCTCCAACTTCATCCTGTTTCCTACTTGTATGTCTCATAACAATAAAAATGCTTTCAAATGAGCTGATGTAGGTAACAGCTCTTAGCTTGCCAATAAAGTTAGGAATCCTTAACCTGTAAATAGCTGTCAATAAAGCTAGGGATCCTTAACCTTGTCAAACCCTGTGTAAAAAAAAAAAAAAAAAAAAAAAAAAAAAAATATAAAGTGATCTGATATATCTGTGGCCCCTCTATAAACATGTACATCCTGAAGTCTACTCAACAGTCTTTTATCTACCAATACATAATCCAACAAACTACTGTCATTTCGCCCTTCATCATGTCTTGTATACTTATTTATCCTCTTTTTCTTAAAATATGTATTACCTATAACTAAACCCCTTTCTATACAAAGTTCAATCAAAGGGCTCCCATTATCATTTACACTTGGCACCCCAAACTTACCTACCACACCCTTTCTAAAAGTTTCTCCTACTTTAGCATTCAGGTCCCCTACCACAATTACTCTCTCACTTGGTTCAAAGGCTCCTATACATTCACTTAACATCTCCCAAAATCTCTCTCTCTCCTCTGCATTCCTCTCTTCTCCAGGTGCATACACGCTTATTATGACCCACTTCTCGCATGCAACCTTTACTTTAATCCACATAATTCTTGAATTTACACATTCATATTCTCTTTTCTCCTTCCATAACTGATCATTCAACATTACTGCTACCCCTTCCTTTGCTCTAACTCTCTCAGATACTCCAGATTTAATCCCATTTATTTCCCCCCGCTGAAACTCTCCTACCCCCTTCAGCTTTGTTTCGCTTAGGGCCAGGACATCAAACTTCTTTTCATTCATAACATCAGCAATCATCTGTTTCTTGTCATCCGCACTACATCCACGCACATTTAAGCATCCCAGTTTTATAAAGTTTTTCTTCTTCTCTTTTTTAGTAAATGTCTACAGGAGAAGGGGTTACTAGCCCATCGCTCCCGGCATTTTAGTCGCCTCATACGACACGCATGGCTTACGGAGGAAAGATTCTTTTCCACTTCCCCATGGACAATAGAAGAAATAAAGAAGAACAAGAGCTATTTAGAAAACGGAGAAAAACCTAGATGTATGTATATATATATGCATGTGCGTGTCTGTGAAGTGTGACCAAAGTGTAAGTAAGAGTAGCAAGATATCCCTGTTATCTAGCGTGTTTATGAGACAGAAAAAGAAACCAGCAATCCTACCATCATGCAAAACAGTTACAGGTTTTTGTTTCACAGTCATCTAGCAGGACGGTAGCACTTCCCTGGGTGGTTGCTGTCTACCAACCAGCCTTATTCAACTAAAAACATGTTGGTTTTCCCTTACCATGAAAACTTGGTTGATATGCCTTCTCTTCTTAAGACTTTTAATATCAAAGTTGTATTTAAAAATCTTGATACAGTAAAAAAACTTTTGATAAAGAATTCCCCCCAAAATGCTGATGGATGTGTCTATAAGATTCCTTGTAAAATTTGCGATAAAGTTTATTATGGTCAAACTGGTAAAAATCTCGAACTAAGATTAAAACAACATAAATATAGCATTAGAACTGGACAAGATTCCAATGCTCTATTTATTCATATGAGAGATTTTAACCATCCAATTGATTTTCAAAAAGTTGAGAAAGTTGTATCAAGCAAGTCCAAGGTCGACAGGAATATAACTGAATCTTGTTTCATAAAAAGCAGTTTTGACAATAATATGAATGTTTCCCTTGGTTTATATAAATTAGATCCGTTTATAATTACTAGAGTTTGGGAAGAATTTAATATTACATTAGACAAATAATAAATTTTAAAATTCTTATTTCTTGGGTAGAATAGTTTGTTGGTGGGTTGTGCGAAGGACCTGTCTAGTTGGGCCAGCGGGCCTGCTACAGTGTTCCCTTTTTTTTTGAGTTGCGCATCAGGTGTTGCTTTGTTGTGGGATGTGATAGTGAGGTGTGGGCTAGACCCTTTATGTACCTTCCTTACTGTGATCTTATACAACACTGCACTAGGCAAGGACTCGAACCCATGCTGCTTTGGACTGCCTCATGGTGGACAAAAACACATGACGCCCTAATCCAGCGGAACTGACAACAGTGCATTAGTGTTTGCAATAAAGCTGACAGAATTCTTGGCTTCATATCTAGAAGTATAATAATAGAAGTCCTCAGGTTGTTCTTCAACTCTATATATCCTTGGTTGGGCCTCATTTAGACTATGCTGCTCACTTCTGGTCACCGTATTACAGAATGGATATAAATGCTCTGGAAAACGTACAGAGGAGGATGACAAAGATGATCCCATGTATCAGAAATCTTCCCTAAGAGGATAGACTGAGGGCCCTGAATCTGCACTCTCTCAACAGGCGTAGAATTAGGGGGGATATGATCGAGGTGTATAAATGGAAAACAGGAATAAATAAAGAGGATGTAAATAGCGTGCTGAAAATTTCCAGCCAAGACAGGATTCGCAGCAATGGTTTCAAGTTGGAAAAATTCAGATTCAGGAAGGATATAGGAAAGCACTGGTTTGGTAATAGAGTTGTGAATGAGTGGAACAAACTCACGAGTGCAGTTATTGAGGATAAAACGTTGTGTAGTTTTAAAAATAGGTTAGATAAATACATGAGTGGGTGTGGGTGGGTGTGAGTTGGAACTGACTAGCTTGTGTTGCTGGGACTGGTGCAGTGCTCCTTCCTTGAGTGGAGGTGACCAGACTGGGTGGGTCACTGGGCTAATCCGGGGGAAGGGGACATGGACCTGCTCCACATGGATCAGTAGGCCTATCGCAGTGTTCCTTCTTTCTTATGTTCTTACGAATGTTGTACTCGCTACCCAAGGACATACGATGGTGTGGATGACTCTAAGCTAATTCCATTCTAATCCCTATTTGGTGTACTAGTTCAACAAGCAGTATTTTATATTATTATAACCACGAACGAGTGGTATTGATCATTAACAACACTGTACTAGCCAAGGTCTCGAACCCATGCTGCTTTGGCCTGCCTCATGACGCCCTAATCCACTGGACCATACAATCCTTAAGCATAGCACATCCAGTGGAACTGAATGTTGTATTTGCTACCAGGCCTCATGGTGGATCAGGGCCTGATCAACCAGGCTGTTGCTGCTGGCTGCACGCAATCCAACATACGAGCCACAGCCCGGCTGGTCAGGTACCGACTTTAGGTGCCTGTCCAGTGCCTGTTTGAAGACAGTCAGGGGTCTATTGGTAATCCACTTTATGTACGCTGGGAGGCAGCTGAACAGTCTTGTGCCCCTGACACTTATTGTGTTGTCTCTGGGCCTGGGATCTTCAATCAACTTGGCGTCCACCAGGACGCTGACATGTCCCTAGGGCAGCTCTCCATCGGGCTGCTAACGGAGTCACTGGCTTCTTGGACCTCTTGGGGAGGGTCGATGATGCTCGTGCAAGCAGCAGATCCCGGGGCAACTTGCTGATGTTTGCAATGTCTGCCGAGGAGAGACAGGCACCTACGAACATCTGTTGTTGGGGCATTGGATGAATTCCCTACTATGTTTGTTAACTGCTCATTACTCTGTAATTTGTCTATGATTGTAATCATGTCATAACGTGTTTATCATTCATTACCTTTGAAACTTGTCATGATTGTGACCAGCTCTACCTGGAGCTCATTACCTTTGTAAATTCTCATGATTAATGTGTTTGATTCATTACCTTTGCAATTATTCATGAGTGTGACCAGCTCTACCTGGAGCTCATTACCTATGTAACTTGGTCATGATTATGACCAGATCTAGTTCATTACCTTTGTAACTTGCTCAGCTATCAAAACTTTGGAGTCCAGTCCCTGGACCAATTATGTACCTCTGTAATCTTTTGACTACCGCCCACAGGATGGGTATGGGGTGCATAATAAACATATTAAACTAACTCTTAACGTGCTAGTGACACCCCTGCTTTTCATTGGGGGGATGGTGCATCGTCTGCCAAGTCTTTTGCTTTCGTAGTGAGTGATTTTCGTGTGCAAGTTCGGTACTAGTCCCTCTAGGATTCTCCAGGTGTATATAATCATGTATCTCTCCCGCATGCGTTCCAGGGAGTACCGGTTCAGGAACTTCAAGCGTTAACAGTAATTGAGGTGTTTTATCTCAGTTATGTGTGCCATGAAGGTCAACAGTTTCACCTGCCTTGAAAAGTGCTGTTAGTGTGCAACAAAATTCCAGCCTAGATAGAACAAGCGCCCTGAAGAGTGTCATCATGGGCTTGGCATCCCTAGTTTTGAAGGTTCTCATTATCCATCCTGACATTTTTGTAGCAGATGCGATTGATACAATGTTATGGTCCTTAAAGGTGAGATCCTCCGACATGATCACTCCCAGGTCTTTGACGTTAGTTTTTCGCTCTATTGTGAGGCTGGAATTTGTTTTATACTCTGATGAGTTTTAATTTCCTCATGTTTACTATGTCGGAGTAGTTGAAATTTCTCCTCGTTGAACTTCATATTGTTTTCTGCAACCCATTGAAAGATTTGGTTGATGTCCGCCTGGAGCCTTGTAGTGTCATGCAGATTCGGGTGTCATCTGCAAAGGAAGACACGGTGCTGTGTGTTACAAAAAACGCGATTCTAAAAGCTTAGAGATCTCCAGTGAATACTAGAAAGGACTGCCCTTCTAGCATCCAGCCTGTTACTGGGTTTTTGTAACAAGTAGTCAGTATCCTTTTCCAGTTATTCATTAGAATTCAGTATGATTCAATAGTGCTTCAGGATTACAACTGGTAGGCTACTAACTAGAGAAATTAAAATTTAATAACTTTATTAAGTATCGTCTAGAGGTATATCAAATTAAATTAAATTAATCACAGTAATCAAAATAATAATCACTTCTCTCGTATACAATAGTATTGTGCTGAAAGCACATATCACATTTATAATTCTTAAGTACCGTCTGGTACATTAACATTTAATAAGATATTACAAATATGTACAAGTAAGTTTGTGTATGTAAGTGCTCTAAGTAGTTAGCTATGTCTGAAGACTCGACTAGACTTAAACAAGTGACAGACAAAGTCCTCAAATAAACTAAGTTCCTGACCAACTGACGATCAGAACAGTCTGCTTGAACAATAAAAAGAATGCTAAGCCCAATAACAATATAACAAGCAACTGCGACACAGAATCAGGAACAAGGAGATAATATAACGACACTAAGTAGGGACCATCAGCAGATCCTCCACAAAAGTCACAAAACTCCCATACTACTGAATCTAAGTTCAGCATAAGAAAATCCCCGACTGTGATAATACACAGATACCAGTACAAATTAGGTCAGAAGCTACAGCTCAGGACCTGACTTGCTTAGAGTGCCTATGCGACACAACCTCAGTACAACGTCGAAAATCACTAAGTCTATACAATGTTCTGTGAACAGAGTTTCCAGAACTAACAATGATGAGACAAGAGACGATCTTCCAACAAGAGCCTATAAGGAAGATTTAGGCACTGTCTGGAATACGTCCAACCACTCAGCGAGTCTAGACCAGACTGAATACTTCAGGCGAGGTGAGGACACCCCCCCTCGATCACGTGATAGCTCCGTGGACAGCTGCCCAGCAAGAAGCCGGCAGGGAAACGAGCAAAGAGCGATAATTACAATAGTTAGACAATCAAGACTTGAACTGAGCACATAATATGTTACATCCTACCTAACAAAAGGAAACTAAGTCAAATAATAATATAAAGCAATATATTTACGATTTAGCTATTATCGCAAATATAAGCAATATAAAATTATATGAAAATATACATTATATTCATAATCATAATATACATTGCAACCCATTCAGGGGTTGCAACACTGTGGCTTACATCCTTGTCTATGTCAAATATCAGGATGAGGAACAAGATGGGAGTGAGTACTGTGCCTTGCGGAACAGAGCTTTTCACCGTAGCCACCTCAGACTTTACTCTGTTGACTACTACTCTTTGTGTTCTATTTGTGAAGAAATTAGAGATCCATCTACCAACTTTTCCTGTTATTCCTTTAGAACGCATTTTGTGCGCTATTATGCCATGGTCACACTTGTTGAAGGCTTTTGCAAAGTCTGTGTATTTTACATCTGCATTCGTTTTGTCTTCTAGTGCATCTAGGACCTTGTCGTAGTGATCCAGTAGTTGGAACAGACGAGCGACCAGCTCTAAACCCATGTTGCACCTGGGTTGTGTAACTGATGGGTATCAAGATGGGTGGCAATCTTGCTTCTTAGGACCCTTTCAAAGATTTTTATGATATGGGATGTTAGCGCTAACGGTCTGTAGTTCTTTGCTATTGTTTTACTGCCACCCTTGTGGAGTGGGACTATGTCTGTTGTTTTCAGTAACTCTGGGACGAACCCCATGTCCATGCTCCCTCTCCATAGGATGTTAAAGCACGTGATAGGCACTTCTTGCAATTCTTGATGAACACGGAGTTCCACGAGTCTGGCCCTGGATCAGAGTGCATGGGTATGTCATTTATCGCCTGTTCGAAGTCATTTGGTGTCAGGATAACATCAGATAGACTTGTGTTTACGAAATTCTGTGGCTCTCTCATAAGAAATTCATTTAGATCTTCGACTCTCAGTCTGGTTAGCGGCTTGCTAAAAACTGAGTCATATTGGGACTTGAGTGGCTCATTCATTTCCTTGCTGTCATCTGTGTAGAATCCATCTTGTTTAAGTAGGGGCCCAATACTGGATGTTGTTCTCGACTTTGATTTGGGATAAGAAAAGAAATACTTATGGCTTTTAGTTCTTTCTGCGATTCCTGACTCCTATAAGATTCCTTTAGCTTAAGTTCGATGTTTGCTATTTCTCTGATCAGTGTCTCCCTACGCATTGCAGATATATTGGCCTCTTTTGGCCGCTCTGTTAATCTTTTCCTTCGTCTGTAAAGGGAGCGCCTGTCTCTTTCTATTGTACATCTACTCCTCCTTTTTCTTAAAGGAATATGCCTTGAGCATACATCGAGTGCCACAGAGTTAATCTCTTCTAGGCATAAGTTGGGGTCTGTGTTGCTTAGTCTATCTTCCCAGCTTATATCATTTAGGACTTGGTTTACTTGGTCCCACTTTATGTTCTTGTTATTTAAGTTGAATTTGGTGAAGGCTCTCTCATGACTGATTCCATTTTGTCGGTTTGGGGCTCCGCGCATACTTGTCTGAACCTCGATTATGTTGTGATCCGAGTATATTGTTTTTGATATGGTGACATTTCGTATCAGATCATCATTGTTAGTGAGGATGAGGTCCATTGCATTCTCCAATCTAGTAGGTTCTATTATTTCCTGGTTTAAGTTGAATTTTGTGCAGAGATTTAAAAGCTCGTGTGTGTGTTATTTCTCGTCTGAGCTGCTTCCTGGTGTTATCATTGCAACATCATTATTTGCTATATTCCTCCGTTTTAGGTACCTTAAGTTGAAATCCCCCAGGAGCAAGATGTTGGGGGCTGGAGCTGGAAGATTTTCCAGACAGTGGTCAATTTTCAAGAGCTGTTCCTGGAATTGTTAGGACGTTGCATCCGGAGGCTTGTAGACTATCACAATAACTAGATTTTGGTTCTCGATCTTTACTGCTAAAACTTCAACTGCATCATTTGAGGCATTTAGCAGTTCTGTGTAAATAAGTGACTCTGCGATATACAGGCCAAACCTCCCCCTTTTGCCTGTTCACTCTGTCGCATCTGTATAGGTTGTAATCTGGGATCCATATTTCGTTGTCCAAGTGATCCTTTATGTGGGTCTCTGTGAAAGCCGCGAACATTGCATTTGCCTCTGCAAGCAGTCCACGGATTTAAGGTATTTTGTTGTTCGTTGCTGGCTTTAGACCCTGTATATTTGCAAAGAAGAATGTCATCGGGTTGGTGGTACTGGGGGGAGGGAATTTTTTTCCGGCACTAGTGTCTGTATCTGTTGGTTTGGAATGGAGGTCACCGTCTGTGATTCCACTCCAGGAATGACTGGATCTGGCGTACGATTTCTGCCATTTCCTGCCAGTTTTTTTCCTTCCTGGCACAAAAAACCTCTCCCTCTTGAGTGGCTGTGGCTTCCCAGGTTTTCCCATGGTCTGGATGTTTAGTATCTTTTTGTCCCCTTTAGATGGTGTGTGCCTGGCAATTTAAGTTATAGCACTGTCTTTCCTGTTCTGAAAGGGGACACATTTCAGGATGAAAAAGCTTACAGACAGTGAGTTTGCATTTTCCTATTGTCATATAGGCACGGCATTTTCTAGGGTGGTCAAAATTGCACGTCCCATCTCTTTTTCCAGATATCCCATGCCTTCAGATACCAAGTGCATAATATTTGCACAGGCTTGGTTTCCATTTGTCTTGGATTTTTGTGACTGTATTCCCTGTTGGTGCATGTTTTCCTGTCTCATTCCTATCCTCACTGGTACTAACAATGGAGCTCTCACCAGTTGCTTCTGGTAATATATCCTCACTATTACTAGTGGAGTCCCCTTGTTTGCTAACTCCTGTGATATTACTAGTTTGTAATATTGGTTTTATCTTGTCCTTGACTACACTTGTTTCCCCACTACAGCTCCTGTCTCGCTCGAGGCCACTAACATGCATTCCTGCGTGCATACAGTTTCTGTCTACCAGGACAGCACCTCTAACCTCACAGTTACTGTCTACCAGGACAGCACCTCGAGCCTCACAGTAACTGACTACCAGAAAGCACCACCAGCCTCACAGTTACTGTCTACCAGGCCAGTACCTCCAGCCTCACAGTTACTGTCTACCAGGACAGCACCTCCCGCCTCACAGTTACTGTCTACCAGGCCAGTACCTCCAGCCTCACAGTTACTGTCCACCAGGCCAGCACCTCCAGCCTCACAGTTACTGTCTACCAGGACAGCACCTCCAGCCTCACAGTAAGTGTCTACCAAGACAGCACCTCCAGCCTCACAGTAACTGTCTACCAGGACAGCACCTCCAGCCTCACAGTAAGTGTCTACCAAGACAGCACCTCCAGCCTCACAGTAACTGTCTACCAGGACAGCACCTCCAGCCTCACAGTAAGTGTCTACCAAGACAGCACCTCCAGCCTCACAGTAACTGTCTACCAGGACAGCACCTCCAGCCTCACAGTAACCGTTTACCAGGACAGAACTTCAAGCCTCACAGTAGCTGTCTACCAGGACAGCACCTCCCACCTTACAGTTTCTGTCTACCAGGACAGCATCTCCAGACTTAGTTTCTGACTACATGGCCAGCATCAAGGGCGATACCATCCAGCCCAGACTTTTTATTCTCCCATCTGTTATAGAATGCTTCCAGGTTTTCTTTGAAGGCTGTTTTGATGTTATCCTCTTTTAATACCAATGTGATTTTAGTCCAGATTGATCTCATTTGGACATACCCAAAAACACTTCCCTGATTTAATACTGCTTGTAGCTAGTTCTTGGATATCTGCACAAGGGGCGCGACACCAATTTTCACAAAAATGACAATTTATCTATGTGGAAGCCCGTTTGTTTGTTTGGCTGCAAACTACACAGGTAGGTATGCTAGGTATGCTTCAGGTATACTCCAGGTATACTCCAGGTATACTTTTGGCATGCTCCAGGTATGCTCCAGGTATACTTTAGGTGTACTATAGGTATACTCCAGGTATACCCTAGGTGTACTCTAGGTGTTCTCTAGGTATACTCTAGGTATGCTCCAAGTATACTCCAGGCATACTCCAGGTTTACTTTAGGTGTAATCTAGGTATACTCCAGGTACACTCTATGTATACTCCAGAAATACTTGAGGTATTCTCCAGGTATACTCTAGTTGTACTCTAGGTATACTCTAGGTATACTCTAGGTATGCTTCAGGTATACTCCAGGTATACTCCAGGTGTATTCTAGGTATACTTCAGGTTCACTCAGGTATATTCCAATTATACTCTAGGTATGCTCCAGGTATACTCTAGGTATACTTCAGGTGTTCTTCAGGTATACTCCAGGTATACTCTAGGTATACTCAAAGTATATTCCAGGTATACTCCATGTATACTCCAGGTATTCTCTATGTATACTCCAGGTATACTTCATGTATACTCCAGGTATACTCTATATTACAACCCAGGATTCCAAATGGCCTGTTATCCCGGGTGTAATAGGAGCAAAATAAACACAGCAGAAAAAGTTTACTTATATTATCCTTCACCAATTTAGAACAGCAATATGTACACTATGTACAGTGATAAGTATAGTGCACTCCAAGGTAAGCAAGGCAGAAATAGAAGCCACAAGATAGCAGACCGTGCTTCAACCAGCTCTAGAATGGGAATGACAAGGGCAGACAGGAGAACGGTACCCACATAACCTCTGCGATTGCAAAAAAACACCAACTTATTGGCTGGAACCTGGTCACTAGTTGAACGACGGGGCCCCATCTTAGCAACCTGGTTCGCTGGTTGGGGGAGATAGCCTGTAAATGAGGGTGTGTACATGCGCCGAAAAAGGTTACGTACTCTTTGCATGCCACACCCCCACCCCGAGAAGGCTCAGGATTAGGCTGCCACCTCCCAGTGGTAACCGTGCCGCCATGGCACAAAATAATGGGACCGCCTTTCCTCTCCACCATCCAACTCTTAGATAGAGCTCAGCTTTTCTCGTGACAAAAAGCCAAATCCTAAACTCAGAGTGAGACAGCAGTCAGACAGGCTAGCATAGGTCCAAGATACAGGCGGACGGTAGCCCGCATCCCCTCACTAAAAAAAAAAAACCCCACACCAGGGTATAAAAAAAAAGAGCGTGAAAAGGGGTTACCGCAAATAATATAACATCCTAACCTAAATAAATAAAAATATTAAACTCTAGATAAAGAGTCTGCCAACATATTTTCTTTGCAGGCAATATATTTAATGGAAATATTATAGGGCTGCAGCCTTAGCGTCCAGTGCACAAGCCTTGTGTTGTGGTTCTTCATGGCTTGGAGATATACTAGAGAATTGTGATCACTGCAGACTGTGACCACCTGCGATGTCTGGCCCACATAAACATCGAAATGCTCCAAAGCCAGTACCAGTGCGAGGGCTTCTTTTTCAATGGTAGAGTAAGCCCTCTGATGCGGCTGGAACTTAGCTGAAAAGTATGCTACAGGCTGCAACTCCTTGTTCCCGATTTGTAATAGTACTGCCCCAACCCCAGACTCACAAGCATCAACCTGTAATGAAAAAGGTTTGGAGAAGTCTGGAGACAAGAGAATGGGTGCAGTACACAATAATCTTTTTGCTTTATTAAAAGCAGTGTTACAGTCTGAGGTCCAATTAAAGGGAACTTTGTAACTGGTAAAAGAGGTAAGAGGGGCTACAATATCTGAGAAATTCTTACAGAATCTTCTGTAAAATCCTATCATGCCTAGGAAACGTTGAAGAGATTTCCTATCATGAGGAACTGGATAATCTTTAATAGCAAGAACTTTAGCAATTTTAGGTGCAACTTTACCACTACCTACTTCATGGCCTAGGTAGTGGACCTACACAATCTATAATTAAATCTGCAAAAGGTTCTCCATCAGCAGGTATAGGTTGGAGAGGTGCAGGTTTAATGGAATGTCCAGGTTTCCCTACTTGCTGACATTCTCGGCAACACCTAATATGATTCTTCACATCTTTCTTTAATTTTGACCAATAAAATTCTTGTGATTCTATACAAGGTTTTTGTAATTCCTAAGTGACCTCCTAATGAAGTATTATGAGCTATATTTAATATTTGAGGTCTATACTTTGTTGGAACCACTAACCTGTTAAACAATTGCCGGCCCTCTATCTCCTTACCAGTCTCAGTACAGACCAAATAATCATTTTTAAGTTCATACTTGACCAAATGACCCAAAGAGGATTTACCCATGGCTGCCTGAAAAGCGAATTTTAAAGAAGGGTCCTTTCGTTGTTCCTCCCGGAAGGACAGTCCCTCGGGCATGGAAACAGAGACATCTGGCAATCCTGCAACCTGGGAATAGGAAGGCTTGATCGGGGTCTGTTCACTTGATTTACGAGGCTCCGACCGGTGTGCCTCATAAAACAACGTGGCTATTCCGAGATCGGAGTCGTCCAAGGATAGGTCAACATTCTCTCCAGACAACCCTTGGGATGTTGCCCGAGTTATGGCCAACACCGGAGTAGAATTACTCATTATAGGTTCAGGACAAGCACTAACAGTAGTAATGTTATTACCCAGTAATAACATGTCATCTTTCATGGGGAATCCTTTTGAGACACCTACAGTCAAGTACCCAGTGTAATATTTGCAATGTACATAAATGTTATGCAAAGGAACAGAATATATAGCTCCTCCAAATGCTTCCAATAAAACAGAGGAATTCAAAGAAGTATTGTCTGAAAGGGGTAATATTCCCTCTCTTACAAGTGAGCAATATGCTCCAGTATCTCTAAAGGTCTTTACTTCAGATGTTTCTGAGTTTTCCTGAAGGGAAATAAGACTCTTGCAATAATAAGGGGCCATACCTTTTTCTACTTCTCTAGGGGACATGTTACTTGGGATATTAGAGATTTTCCCAATGGGTTGGGGTTTATGGGGGCAGTTGGGACGGATGTGACCTACTTTATTACACAGGAAGCAGACGACAGGCTTGCCCTTTACTCTCTGCTGACGTTGCAAATGGTGTCGTTCTGGCTGGTGTCTCTCTGGATACTGTTGTCGAGATGCACCATGAGTAGTTTGCCTCTCCGCAGGTGGACCATAAGTTGAGAAGCGTGGCTCACCAGGTGACTTAGTTGGCTGACGTAGACGTTCTCCCTCCGGCTGGCACTTCATTCTCCAAGGTTGACGATCTCTGCTCATGCCAGGCTGTTGAAAAGGGAGACGGGACCGCTCGGACAAGGAGCGGTTAGTTTCAAAGGTATCAGCCAACCTGGCTGCCTTCAATGCAGTGGTTAAGTCACGATCCTGCAGAAAGACTCGAACTTCTGGTCCCACAGACTCCAGCAGGTTATCAATCAGAATAAGCTGTACCAGCTCCTCAAAGGTAGAGACACCACTTGCTTTATACCAGCTGGCAAAAGCTTTGGTTTGCTGTCTCACAAAGTCCACTAGGGATTGACCAAGCTGCCTCCTGCTTAGTTTAAAAAGCTTACGGTATTTGGCTGGGATACATGTATATGCTCCCAACACTGTGGTCTTCACTACTTGATAATCAGAAAATTCAGCGTCATATAATACTGACGTAAATTCCTGTGCCTTACCCAATAATGCTGTATGAACCAACGATGCCCAATGCTGTGCCGGCCACCTCAAGGCTCGAGCCTGATTTTCGAAGCTTTCGAAAAATTGTTCTGGTTCGGCCTCATTGAAGCGGGGAACAAGCTGTACTGCTTTTTGTAAACTAAAATCATTTACAGAATGCGAAAACTGCCTCCTTTCTCTTTCCCTATCAAATTCTTCCCTTGCGAATGCTCTCTGTTCCCTAGTTTGCTCAAGATTGATTTTTGCCAGCTCAAGTGCCAACGACGCTGATTCACCCTGAGACAACCCAGCTGCACTATATTGACCATTTTGCTCCGTAGGTGTATCATCTTCCTCCTGCAAGAACATAGTAGTTTTTGCCCTAGCTCCCGTAGAGGGAGGAGTCTGATGTGCCATCTCTTCTTCTATAAGTTTGTCAGCAATCAGTGAACGCAGTTGCGCAGCTGTGAGAGTGCGTTTGTATGTAATGCCAATGGAACGAGCAATTTGCCAACAACGCTGTAGAGACAATTTAGGTAGGTTATGTAAAGTATATGCCGACACCAGACGTCTGACTCGTCTAGGTGGCATAAGTTATTCGCTATGCACAGTACGATTGCAGAATACCCCAACGTAACACGTTAATTTGCAGAACACGCTTAGCTATGCACAGTACGATTGCAGAATACGCATACAAGCAAAGCTGACTGCAAAATTCTCCACACCGAACAGGCTAGTAACAACTGACACTCAAAATTTGTAAAGCAATACCAGACAACTACACTGTTCTACAAGATTGACAGTAGCGAAGCGAGCACACCGAACAAGCTAGTAACGAGCTGTTGAACGATCACACAATAGCAAGGCTGACCATAACAAAACTGACACAAAATTTGTAAAGCGTAGGCAAAGCTAATGCAATGCCAGACAGCAAGCTGCACAATGTTCCTGCTACGAGCTTCACCCTAAACTCAACCGTTTCTCTAAGTCCAGCTCCAGCTCTCGGACAGGCTACCCATATTACAAGCCAGAATTCCAAATGGCCTGTTATCCCGGATGTAAAGGGAGCAAAATAAACACAGCAGAAAAAGTTTAGACTTATATTATCCTTCACCAATTTAGAAAAGTAATATGTACACTATGTACAGTGATAAGTACAGTGCACTCCAAGGTAAGCAAGCCAGAAATAGAAGCCACAAGACAGAAGACCGTGCTTCAACCAGCTCTAGAATGGGAATGACAAGGGCAGACAGGAGAGTGGTACCCACATAACCTCTGCGATTGCCAAAACCATCTTCTTATTGGCTAGAACCTTGTCACTAGTTGAACGACGGGGCCCCATCATCAACTCTTAGCAACCTGGTTCGCTGGTTGAGGGAGATAGCCTGTAAATGAGGGTGTGTGCATGCGCCGAATAAAGGTTTCGTACTCTTTGCATGCCACAGAGTGTGTGGGCATCAAAGGAGGTGCTTTGTGTGGGCATCACAGGAGGTGCAGCTTTGTATGAGTGTGTGGGCATCAGAGCAGGTGCAGTGTGGTATGAGTGTGTGGGCATCACAGGAGGTGCAGTGTGGTATGAGCGTGTGGGCATCACAGGAGTTGCAGTGTGGTATGAGCGTGTGGCCATCACAGGAGGTGCAGTGTGGTATGAGTGTGTGGGCATCACAGGAGGTGCAGTGTGTGGGCATCACAGGAGGTGAAGTGTGGTATGAGCGTGTGGGCATCACAAGAGGTGCAGTGTGGTATGAGCGTGTGGGTTTCACACGAGGTACAGTGTGGTATGAGTGTGTGGGCATCACAGGAGGTGCAGTGTGTGGGCATCACAGGAGGTGCAGTTTGTGGGCATCACAGGAGGTGCAGTGTGTGTGCATCACAGGGGGTGCAGTGTGTGGGCATCACAGGTAGTGCAGTGTGTGGGAATCACAGGAAGTGCAGTGTGTAGGCATCACAGGAGGTGCAGTGTGTCGGCATCACAGGAGGTGCAATGTGTGGGCATCACAGGAGGTGCATTGTGTGGGCATCACAGGAGGTGCAGTGTGTGGGCATCACACGAGGTGCAGTTTGGGGGCATCACAGGAGGCGCAGTGTGTGGGCATCAGAGGAGGTGAAATGTGTGGGCATCACAGGAGGTGCAGTGTGTGGGCATCACAGGAGGGGCAGTGTGTGGGCATCACAGGAAGTGCAGTGTGTGGGCATCACAGGAATTGTAGTGTGTGGGCATCACAGGAGTTGCAGTGTGTAGGCATCACACGAGGTGCAGTGTGTGGGCATCAAAGGAGGTGCAGTGTGTGGGCATCACAGGAGGTGCAGTGTGTGGGCATCACAGGAGGTGCAGTTTGTGGGCATCACAGGAGGTGCAGTGTGTGTGCATCACAGGGGGTGCAGTGTGTGGGCATCACAGGTAGTGCAGTGTGTGGGCATCACAGGAAGTGCAGTGTGTGGGCATCACAGGAGGTGCAGTGCGTGGGCATCACAGGAGGTGCAGTGTGTGGGCATCACAGGAGGTGCAGTGTGTGGGCATCACAGGAGGTGCAGTGTGTGCGCATCACAGGACGTGCAGTGTGTGGGCATCACAGAAAGTGCAGTGTGTGGGCATCACAGGGGGTGCAGTGTGTGGGCATCACAGAAGGTGCAGTGTGTGGGCATCACAGGAGATGCCGTGTGTGCGAATA